>NC_079502.1:69355087-69515016 GCF_030052815.1 Hevea brasiliensis | reverse complement strand
CCAACTCAAGTTCAAAATATATTTGGCACTTAAGGTTATGTCATGTTGCAGAAGATAGAATTGCAAAACTGGAGAAAATGGGGATTCTATCCTCATTGGGCTCTGAGCCTACTCCAACTTGTGAATCTTGCCTTGAGGCAAAATGACTAGATCACCCTTTGTTGGACAAGGGCTAAGAGTGAAAATATTTTGGAGCTAATACATAGTGATGTATGTGGTCCATTTAAAGAAATGGCTAGAGGGCTTTCATTATTTTATTACCTTTGATGATAAATCAAGGTTTGGGTATTTGTATTTGATGAAATACAAACATGAATCCTTTGAAAAGTTCAAAGAATTTAAATCTGAGTAGAAAATCAAGCAGGAAAGAGTATTAAAGCTCTTGATCGGATCGTGGAGGTGAATATTTGAGTCTTGAATTTGATGAATACTTGAGAGAGCATGGCATTGTTTCTCGGTGACTCCTCCGGGAGCATACGGTGAATGGTGTATATGAAAGGAGAAATCGTACCCTATTGGATATGGTGCATAGTATGATGAGCTATCTTGATATGCCAATCTTCTTTTGAGGATTTGCATTAGAATCGACTTTGTATATTACGAATAGGATTCCATCAAAATCGATTTCTTCCACACCTTATGAGATATGGCATGGAAGAAAACCAAGTCTTAAGCATGTTAAGATTTGGGGTTGTCGACTTATATCAAAAAAGTGAACAACGATAAATTGGAGACCGGATCGAGAAAAGGTCGATTTGTTGGATATCCAAAGATAGTTTTGGATATTATTTTTATTGCCTACTTCACAAAGGTTGTGATAAGTAGAGATGCCACATTTCTTGAACAACGGTTTGTTCAAGAAGGAGGCAAAGGAAGGCAAATAGAGTTAGAATTGGAGAATTACGACCAACCAACGAATCGGATGGATATAGATCCATCTAGTCAAAATACCGTTGATGAAACATCTCTGTTTGTTCCTCGTAGAACAACGAGGTATCTCACCCACCGATGAGATATGGTTTTCTTCATGAAGAAGAACAGAGTTGTCTACTCATGAAGAAGTAGATCATGGAGATGATCCACTTACCTATGAAGAAGCTATATCGGATATAGACTCTTCAAAATGGATTGATCTATGAAATCAAGATTGATTCCATGTATAAGAATCAAGTTTGGGATCTTGTTGACCCACACAGAAGGTATTGTACCTATAGGGAACAAATGGGTTTTCAAGAAGAAAATTGGTTACGATGGAAAGGTAGAGACCTATAAGGCAAGGCTAGTAGCGAAAGGGTTTCGCCAAAGGCAAGGAATCGACTATGAGGAGACTTTCTACTTTGTTGCCATGCTTAAATCAATTAGGATTTTATTAGCAATAGCTGCATACTATGATTATGAGATTTGGCGGATGGATGTCAAAGCGACTTTTCTCAATGGATACATTGAAGAAAACATTTTCATGGAACAACCTAGGGATTTGAATCCCAAGATGGTTCCAAGGTATGCAAGCTAAAGCGATCCATTTATGGGTTGAAACAAGCTTGAGGAGTTGGAACATCCGTTTTGATGAAGCCATTAAATCCTTTGGTTTTATCAAAAATGAGGATGAGCCATGTGTATATAAGAAGGTTAGTGTGATCTATCACTTTCCTTGTCTTATATGTGGATGACATCTTTGTTGATGGGTAATGACACGGGTATGTTGACAACTATAAAGGTATGGTTGTCAAATACATTCTCCATGAAAGACTTAGGGAGGCAACCTATATTCTTGGGATTAGCATCTATAGAGATAGGCGAAAAGAATAATTAGTTTATCCCAAAGTCTATACTTGGAAAAGGTTTTAAAGAGGTTTAACATGCTTGATTCCAAGAGAGGATTATTACCAGTGAGACATGGTATCCATCTTTCTAAAGAGATGTCTCCAAAGACACACGAAGAAAGAGATAAGATGGCAGGATTCCATATGCTTGGCTATTGGAAGTTTAATGTATGCAATGTTGTGTACTAGGCGGATATCGCATATCTTTGTTAGTTTGACTAGCGGTATCAATCCAATCGGGTTTGGAACAACTGGATAGGTATCAAGAATATCCTTAAGTACTTGAGAAGAACTAAGGATTTATTCTTGATTTATGGAAGTGGAGACTTGCAATTGGATGGTTATCTTGATTACGATTTCCAATCGGATATCGATGATAGAAAGTCTACCTCTGGATATGTGTTCATTTGTAATGGAGTGCGATCGATTGGAAGAGTTCCAAGCGAGCATTTGCGATTCCACTCTGAGAGTGAGTATATTCTTTGCATCGAGATCTTTGCAAAGGAAGGCTGTTTGGATAAAGAAGTTCGTGATAGAACTTACGGTAGTTCCTTCCATTGAGTCGATGGTTCCACTACCTTTGTGACAATAATGGAAGCGATCATCTGAGCTAAGGAACTAAGGTCTCACCCAAAATCCAAACACATAGAAAGGCACTACCACATTATCGGAGAAATAGTTGGGCAAGGCGATATAGCCATGCGAGAAAAATAACATCGGTGAAAAATCCGGTGATCCATTCACTAAGCCTTTGTCACAAGCTCAGTTAGTGACATCTTGAGAAGATGGGTCTAAGATATTGTAATGAATGGCTCTAGTGCTAGTGGGAGATTGTTAGTAGTATGCCTAGAGCATATCATTTAGTATGTATCTTGTACATATTTTATTAATAAAGGCATTTCCACTTTTAGTTTACATAATATATTTATGTGTAATAGAAAAGGTCCATTGATATTTTGTTAGAAATTTTATTCTTCAGTGATTAAGATTATGAGTGACAATATTTCTAGCACATAGTATCATAAAGAGGGTCACAATCGAGGATACTTCTTAATAAGGACATGACTTATCGAGAAAGATTGTATTCATGTTTGTTCCCAAGTTATTTATATGAGATATAAATAAGATGGAATGGTGAGTCTCATGCCATATAACAAACATGATAGGCACTTATAAATGATAAGTAGGCGAACCGGTGACACTTATGACAAGCACATGGAGTTTACTCTTGTCAATGTTTTGTCATAAATCATATCGGTGCATATAATCTTTAGACTGAGATAGCACGATTATCTTGTATATAGGTAGTTTGAGTTTGATCTTTGCTTTCATACTTATCTGTGTATGGGTATATGGGCATGTGTTGGCTCCTACTAGTTATATATGGAGGTAGGTGTTGATCAAGATGGAATCTGTTCCTCTAAGTAAATAGAGATAAAATCCTATGTTCATTTAATTGTTCTTGATGTTTCAAGTTCTGGCAGACAGATAGATTTATTGAGAAAAGAGTTTACGATGAGAAAATCTTTTAATCAAGAATGGAATTAAAAAGAACATAATATTCATAGCAAATGGAGTTTGACATAAACCATGACTCCGGCTTGAGTTGGGATTTTATAGCAGAGAGATTCTAGTGCATGGTAACATATGATTATAGGTTCATTTAAGGTAAACCTTATTACTAATTGGGTGGCCATGGCATGCTATGCTAGGTGTTAACCATGGTCTATGAGGTTCATAAAATGATTTAGAGAAATCATTTATGGTAAGAAAGAGTTACGATGATATTAGAGTTGATATCATGTCTCATTGCCAATTAGTGATGAGCCTAGTAAGTCACACACATACACAAGTTATCACCGATTTAAATATGATTTAATTAATTAATTAAAGAGTTTAATTGATTAATTAAATAGGTTTAGTTTGCAATTAAATTGCAAAGTCCTAGCATGACTTGAAACCAAATCTAGATTATTGGATGTATAGTATAAGTTAAATTTATATTTAAAGTGTTTAAATATGAATTTAATTAATGAAAATTAATTAATAGAGATTAATTAATTAATTTATATTTGATATAAATTAATTAGAAGAAGAAAAATAATTATTTTGGGTTGAGAACTCAAAATTAAGACACGAGGGCATTTTGGTCATTTCGATTGTGACACGTGGCACCATGAGATGGTGACACATGGGATTACATAAGCTTGCCAAATGTTTTTAATCATGTAAGATGATTAAAATCAAGATTAAATATAGGTTTGAC
This sequence comes from Hevea brasiliensis, assembly GCF_030052815.1. Classification (NCBI taxonomy): domain Eukaryota; kingdom Viridiplantae; phylum Streptophyta; class Magnoliopsida; order Malpighiales; family Euphorbiaceae; genus Hevea; species Hevea brasiliensis. The sequence goes on along the minus strand of NC_079502.1, from coordinate 69,510,927 downwards.
ACTTGGCACAATGTGATAGGGTCACTAAAAAGTAGACCTAATCAAAGCGTGACAAGAGGAAAGGGTTTAATGTGTAAACCTAGCTATTTAAGTGTTGTTATGAGAAAATAAAATACAACCAGCAGCCACACTCCTTTGTCATGCCATTTTACAGCCCTCCCTCTATTCTTCTTCATCTCTCATCAATTCAAAGAGATTAGCCATCAATCTCTTGAATTAAGAACACTAGAAATTGTTTCTAGTGTCTTGTTTACATCTTTAATCTCTTAAAAGCGAACTTGATTTTCTAATTAATAGAAAAAGCTTTAGAAGCTATTCAAGGGCTGCCATAGGTGTTCTTAGTGTGGACAAGCTAGAGGACAACATGCGGTGTCTCACGAAGGCGAATCTCAAAGCGCGAACATTGCGGTACATTAAGAGGTTAGTGTAATCGTTCTTGATTTAATCTAGGGTTCTAAAATTAATCGATTAATTTTAAAATCTTAAATAGCAAATACAGATCCAAAAACATATTAAAAGAGTTTTAATATGTTGTTTATCATTGAAATCAAATAGATAAAAATAAATCTTGCATGATGCATGTGACCCTAGGTGAAAATTTTGAATTCAATGGTATAAACTTGTGTTTTTCACGCTTCCATTCCTTGATGGTTCCCTCAACTGTTTGCATCGGGTAAATTTCAGAATGAAATTTAAATTAGAGGAAGAGTTGTAACACCCTCCTGTAGCAACTCGTACATTCTGATTCGGTGGCCGTGTCGATCGGGCACTAGAACGTCAGGAAAAATATTTAAACTAAAGTCGGGAACCATAATTAACTCAAATATTAATAAGAAAAATTTAGTAAAAATTTTAGAAATAAAATACAACCAAGTTAAGCGAGCGATTGCCTAGCGATGGGTAACCGGAGGAAGTTGCGGTTCTGCAACTAGGAGCCCTAGACAGGGGAAAAATTATAAAATAATTTTTGGGGCTCCGAAGAAGGGTCATTGAGGTTCCTATGGCAATAGAATGCCAAGAAAATATTTAGAAAAATTTTTCAATCAGTGCAGACAATTACGACGTTAAGCCAAGCGGAGGGCATTTTGGTCATTTCACCTTGAGGCGATTTTTGGCCGACTTGTCGATTGAGTAAATAATTATTATAATATAAAATATGAATAAATATTGCTAAAAATTAAATTGAAAATGAGTAGAAAAGAAGAAAAGAAAAGGAAAGAAAAACCTAAATATGACATCACATGATGTCATTTAAAAGTATCCACCAATCACCATACAACCAATACACTTAAAACAAATGAAAGAGACTGAAAATAGAAAAAGGAAATCATCTTCTTCCCTTAGACCAAACCAGCCGAAACCCTTCTCCCCATCTCCCTCCATTGATTTCAACCAAATCTTAATTTCTCTCATCGTTTCACCAGAAATCCTCCTACTCTTTTCACAAAAATTCATCCTTGCACATTGCATAACCTTTTGGCAGCCAAGACGAAGAAGAAAGAAAGTGAAGTTAATCTTGGGAAAATTCTGCCCTACAAGAGGTTAGTGCATAATTATACCTAAATCCCTTTCCATTCCATGTTAAGGACTTAAAGTGAACAAGAATTTGTAAATTAAATGAAAAGAATCCATGTGTATGTATACCATGAATTTGGACCCTAAGGAAGGAATGAGTTTGATTGTTTTAATGGACTTAGAGAGAATTAGAGATCATGTTTAAATTGTATATATATATATATATATATATATATATATATATATATATATAAGGAATGAAAGAGTTAACTAAGGAAATTTGTGAAAACCTTGACTTTGAGCTAGGGTTTGGGGTGAAAATTTGACTTGGCTTGTGAAATTGTTAAAGAACATTATAATGGTCAATTAGTGACCATTTGAGAAATTGACCATAATTTGGACTGAAATATAGCATGGAAAAGTGAGTGAGTATCTTTGCCTAGTGAGTCTGTGGGATGGGTGATTCCAGCCCACTTGGACTGCCATATCTTTGGCTGTGTTGGTCCAATTGGTGTTTGGCCAATTGGACATGAAACTAGACTTATAATGGCACATTTTTGCTGAAGAAACCATGCCCAAAAGACCAAAGCAAGAGGACCAAATTTGGCCCCAATCCGGGTACCACAAGCCAGTGCAGAATGACCAAATGAGCGATGGCATGGCTGTTCATTTGGCCATAACTCACTGTAGAAATGGTCAATTGACCTGAAAGTTTCACAGCAACAATTTAAGACATAGAAAAACAACTTTCATGAAGAAACCTACCCCAAATTATGACCAGAACCTAAACCAAATGGCAGTCACGATCCTTTGTTCATGATGCTATAGATTTAGTAACTCTGCGGTTTGGCAATCCGGCCAGCTGTGGTTTTGGACCATATCTGGAGCTACAAAACTCCAAATGGAGTGATTCAAAAAAGGAAATTCAACTAGACAAAATAAGGAACAACTTTCATGTTTGCCATTTCTTCAAATTCCCACTGTAACAGTGCTTAATAGAACAGATAAACCTAGGCTTCAAAAACTGAAATTTCTGCCCTTTTAATTTTAAGTTAGAAATGGTTAATGGTGACCAATTCCAACAAGTTTTAAATGCAAAATGTGGTATGTTGGGAGTGCAAAACCAATGTACCTAATTTCTACCTAAAAGTCCACATTTTAGTTGACCAAAGAGGTGAATAGTGACCTTTGAAACTTGAAATTCAAAGATTGAAGAATTTTAAAGTATCAAATGCCCTAGTATACCTAACAAGATTGGTTTGGATAGTTTGGCATGCCAATAGGGTTGATTAGCGATCGCACATGGCATTATGCCATTCTATGATTTCATGGCTTTCACCATTCGACCTTGCATTGAGATTTGGCCTTGTGCAGAGATTATTCTGACTTGGTAGGCATTACATTTGCCTGCCGGGAGATGCATATGTGGACCGATGGTGTGACGGCGAGTACTTGATACCCAGTGCCAGTTTACTCGTTTATCCAGTCTAGTCATCTAGTGTAGGTTACTTGGGCAACCAAATGAATGAAAGTGAACAAAGTTAATGAATATAATGGATATACCAATACCAAATAAATAAAACATATACATTCACTACATATTTATTTCTTGCTATTTCTTTTATTTTATTATTGCACCGCTAAGCATTATTGCTTAGCGCGTTGCTTTTGCCACGCGTAGGTACTGGAGATACTGAACGTGAGCCCAGTAGGCCGTAGGCGGGTGAGTCTATCCTGCGATTACGCACGATGTCGTGTCACCTCAACCTGTGTGCATTGGTAGGACACTAGGTGTCATTTTGTCATTTGTAACTAAATTTTTATTTTCTCATATGTATTTAGAATTATGTAATGTATTTGGATGTTCATGTAAATTATGAAAATTGTATTTGTGAATGGAAAAGTAAATATCTATTTGTGATTTATACTTGATTATCACATGTGATGGATGATTGAGAAGCTGAAATTGAGAAATGTTGTTGAGATTTTGTTATTGAGACTTTGTTGATGAATTGAAGTTGGAATTGTTTGAAATTATTTGGAAGTGTTTTTAAAAGGTTAGAAGAAGCTATTTTCTCCATTTTTAGCAGTACCCATCCGAATTTTTTATAAAATTTTCGGAACTTCAAATAAATTATAATTTCAATAAATGACTTAAATAAATTATATTTCACAAGTTATATTCAAAATTATGATGAAAATTAATTAAGGTAAAAATAGAGTGTGCCGGTACACCGTGTGACATTACTTACTCGAATATCGTACGGGTATGGGGTGTCACATGAATTCCCTCTCTGGTGAAGTGTTGAGGTGTGTGCTGTTGAGGGCCAATTGGATGAGTACTCATATTTTTGCTAGCTAGCTATGTTATTCCTCATTAGTCATCAACTTTTGGGGCCAATTGAATACCTCATTAGCCATCGGCTTTGGGACAAATTGAACTTTGGAACATGATTAAAGGTGTGTGATTTATTGATATGTATTGTGAGATTGTGAAATGAATTTAAACTCTGATTGACATATCCTGTCTTTTGAATTCTACCATGATCTGACTTATTGAAATTTATTGTGATATTGAGAAATGGAGTTTAAATTCTTGTTGACAATTACTTTCTTGAAATTAACTATGGTTTTAAGTATCCACTATTTATATGATTTATGAATTGTGATTTAAATTGTATTTGGTTAATGTTGTGCTGCTTGAGACATTGTCTCGTGATAGCTTTATTCTTTATCGCGGTAGATAGATAAACGAGGCGTGAGACTAGGTGCTAGTACCTCAATGAGAGATTCTGGGTATAATGAGTATACCAACATTTTGCATTTTGTCTTGTAATGTATGACCACTTTGTATGTACATATTGTTTTTAGTTTTGGCGATTGTAAATTAAAATTGTACATTGAAGTTGTAAAGTAAATTATGAGTTATTTTGACTTGTAAAAATTGAATTATATTTCTTGTATCTCGTTCTTTGAAAAATCACTGTAGATTTAAGTTGATAAATATGTTGTGTTGAGAAAAATGTTGAAGTTGAGATTTGGAAAAATATTGAAGTGCTTTTCTGAGTTTTACAGAAGCTATTTTATCCAAAATACAGATGGCACTCTGCCAAAATTTTCTGAAATTTCAAATAATTCAAATATGTTAGTTCTATCACTTGATTCAAAAGGTTTTTAACACTGTAAATAGTGCTCACCACTGTAAAAGAAGTAAGAAAAGTTTTAAAATCCCTTGTAGTGTATTTAATGGGTTATCGATGAAGCGGAGTTGGTAATTCATTAGATATATTACGGGATCATGTTATGCCTTACAGAGGGGTAAGGTGTGACATTATTACTAGTTGGGTGGCCATGGCATGCTATGCTAGCTGTTAACCATGGCATATGAGGTCCCTAAAATGATTTGAAGAAATCATTTATGGTAAGAAAGAGTTCTGATGATATTAAGAGTTAATATCATATCTCATTGCCAATTAGTGATGAGCGTAGTGAGTCACACACATGCACAAGTAATCACCAAGTTAAATGTGATTTAATTAATTAATTAATTAATTAAAGAGTTTAATTGATTAATTAAATAGGTTTAGTTTACAATTAAATTGCAAAGTCCCTAGCATGACTTGAAAGCGAAATCGAGATTATTGGATGTGTAGTATAAATTAAATTTATATTTAAAGTGTTTAAATATGAATTTAATTAATGAGAAATTAATTAATAGAGATTTATTAATTTATTTATATTTGATATAAATTGATTAGAAGAAGAAAAATAATTATTATTAGTTAATAACACAAAATTAAGACCTGAGGGCATTTTGGTCATTTCACGATTGTGACACGTGGCACCATGAGATGGTGACACATAGGATTACACATAAGCTTGCCAAATGTTTTTTAATCATGTAAGATGATTAAAATTAAGATTAAATATAGGTTTGACACTTGGCACAATGTGATTGGGTCATTTAAACCTAGAGCTAATCAAAGGGTGACATGTGGCAAGGGTTCAATGTGTTAACCTAGCTATTTAAGTGTTGTTATGAAAAAGAAAAGCAACAAGTAGCCACTCCTCTCCTTTGTCATGCCACTTTGACGTTTTTCATCTATTATTCTTCATCTCTCATCAATTCAAAGAGATTAGCCATCAATCTCTTGAATTAAGAACACTAGAAATTGTTTCTAGTGTCACTGTTTATCTCTAATCTCTTAAAAGGCGAACTTGAATTTCTAATTAATAGAATAAGCTTTAAAAGCTGTTCAAGGGCTGCCATAGGTGTTCTTAGTGTGGACAAGCTAGAGGACAACATCGGTGTCACGAAGACAAATCTCAAAGGCACATACATTGCGAGTGCATCAAGAGGTTAGTGTATTTATTCTTGATTTAATCTAGGGTTTTAAAATTAATCTGATTAATTCTAAAATCTTAAATAGCAAATACATATCCAAAAAAACATATTAAAAGAGTTTTAATATGTTGTTTATCATTGAAATCAAACAGATAAAAATAAATCTTGCATGATGTATGTGACCCTAGGTGAAAATTTTTGAATTCAATGATATAAACTTGTGTTTTCACGCTTAGTTCCTTGATTGGAACCATGAGATGGTGGCACATGGGATTACACATAAGCTTGGTAAATGTTTTTAAGCATGTAAGATGATTAATATTAAGATTAAATATAGGTTTGACACTTGGCACAATGTGATTGGGTCACTTAAACCTAGAGCTAATCAAAGGGTGACATATGGCAAGGGTTTAATGTGTTAACCTAGCTATATAAGTGTTATTATGAAAAAAGAAAAGCAACCAGCAGCCACTCCTCCTTTGTCATGCCATTTTGAGATTCTCCATCTATTCTTCTTCATCTCTCATCAATTCAAAGAGATTAGCCATCAATCTCTTGAATTAAGAATACTAGAAATTGTTTCTAGTGTCCTATTTACATATTTAATCTCTTAAAAGGTAGAACTCGAATTTCTAATTAATAGAAAAAGCTTTAGAAGCTGTTCAAGGGCTGCCATAGGTGTTCTTAGTGTGGACAAGCTAGACGGACAACATCTGGTGTCTTGAAGACGAATCTCAAAGTACAGACACGCTGCAGTTCATCAAGAGGTTAGTGTAATCGTTCTTGATTTAATCTAGGGTTCTAAAATTAGTCTGATTAATTTTAAAATCTTAAATAGCAAATACAGATCCAAAAAAATATTAAAAGAGTTTTAATATGCTGTTAATCATTGAAATCAAATAGATAAAAATAAATCTTGCATGATGCATGTGACCCTAGGTGAAAATTTTTGAATTCAATGGTATAAACTTGTGTTTTTCACACTTCCGTTCCTTTAATTGGTATTAGAGCCACTATATTTGCCATTAAGATTGTTGATTATATGATTTAATTGTGTGTTTGATATGAGATCAAAAGTTCATTACTGGTTGCAAAGCAAGGTGGCGGCATACTTGGAAAAACACCATCAATGGTGCGCATGGTTTGGCTTCCATGGGTGGTTCAAGGTTTCGCTTTTAATTCTGCAATTGTTGTATGATCTAAGGCCTTTTCTTTGACTAATTAAAGTGTTTAATTAGTAGTTTTAATCACACAATTAAATTATGATTCAAATATGAATTTTTAAATTTGTTTGAATGAGATTCAAATCTGAATTTTTAAATTTATTTGAATCATATTCAAATCTGGATTTTTAAGTTGAATATGAGGTATTCAATTTAATTTAAGTATGTATGTTTTATTTAATTGTTAAATAGTGATATGCATGATGGATGATCATGGACTATAAAAGACCAATGTGATTGTATTTATTTGTTTTATGTTTCTTTGGGATTGTAAATTAATTAATTTATTTTAATTTATTTTGGGCATGTATTATTAAGTTTGTAATAATTTTTGAGTTGTAATTTCATTTATTTAAGTTCTTGTAAATTTGCCTTGGTATGCCAAGGATTACTATGTAATTGGATTGCAAGAAGTTCAAGGAGCTCAAGAGCATTGGTGGGACTAGTGGGAGGAATTCAATATCAAGTGTTGATTATGTACTCCTTCAGCAACTCTTGTAAAATGAGTGAATGAAATGCACCTAGGAATGCCCTGATTCAATTCTTGGTGGCTCAGAATTGAATCCCTTAGAAAGTCCATGATCATACCATATTTACTGCTTATCCACGAATGCATGAGATGTATGGGAATGTATGCAATTATATGATATATCCATGCTAAATGGATAATGTGCAAAGTGAGACCTTAGTAGTAATTAAGATGACTATAAAATCTTCCAAACAAATGATTAAGTTGGAAATGCTATAATTAAAGTAATTATAATATAGGCCCTCCATTGGGGCAATTATTTTAAGAAATTTTAAATAGTTGCATAAGATGCAATTAATTTAAGAGATTTTCTTAAGAATAATTGTTAAGCATGAGATGTTTTAAATATGTAAATGGTTTAGTGGCCAATATTGGATGTACCTGAGGAGATTAAAATTATTTGTAAAATTACTGGCTCAATGGGATCAACTTAACTAATGCAAGATAAGTCAATAATGGATGTACTGAGATTTTGAGCATTAGGGGCTAGGTAAAGTTGAACCTCACATGAGATGTGATGTGCTAGGAGTTGCTCTCTTATATTTTATTGTAATTCCAATAACGGATGTACCTGAGGATGATCAATAGAATTATAAGAATTCAATCACCCACTAGAAATCCATCCAACTAGGATTTCCGTTTTCTACTTTGGAATTGTAGGATTCGCTAAGTTAGTGGGAGGACCAATTTGATTAAAGACCATAATCATTTTGGTTAATTACATGATATATTTACTAATTAACCTGGTTATTTTTGCGATTAATTTTTGATAAAAATGAGCACAGAATAACCACCACTATCCAATAACCTTGCAAGCTTACTTGATCGCAATATGTTTTCAAGACCTAATCTCGCTGATTGGCGAAGAAAATTGAAACGAGTCCTGAACCTTTAACATATATGATATGTTCTAGATTAAAATGTACCTGGTACTTTACAACTCGAGGCCACTAACGAGGACCATGAAACTTTGTACAAGTGAAAGGAGCATGATATGAGAGCTAAGTGTTACATGCTTGCTTCCATGAGTAATGAGTTCTGACGACTTGAAAACATGCGAGTGCAAGTGAGATCCTCCTTCACCTACAAGAGTTGTATGGTGAGCACAGTAGGAATACTAGGTATGAGATATCTTGGTAGCTATTCCGCATGAGGATGTCTGAGGGACAGAATGTTGGGGATCATGTCCACAAGATGATTCAGCTGAATAAGCAGTTGGAACATCTTGACTTCAACATAGATTTCCAACTACAGGCGGTTGATTCTTGATCCCTTCACGAGTCTTTTGGGAATTTTGTGACAAATTTTCATATGACTAAACAGGAATGCACCTTAACTGGTTTACTCAACATACTAGTTATTGCCTAAAAGAATATGCCGAGCAATAAAGGAAAAGAGGTTGCTTTGATTGCATCTTCTTATGCTGGAAAGTCCAATAAGAAAAAGGGCAATAAGAAAAGGAAACCTCAGATTCCTAGCCCTTCTAAGAAAATAGCTAAACAGAAAGGGAAGAACAAAAACTGACAAAGATAAAGGAAAGTGTTTCCACTACTAACAGAAAAGTGTTTCCATTGCCAACAGGAAAGTGTTTCTATTGCCAGTAAGAAAGTGTTTCCATTGCCAACAGGAAAGTGTTTCTATGCCATGGTGAAAACCAACTCAAGTTCAAAATATATTTGACACTTAAGGTTATGTCATGTTGTAGAAGATAGGATTACAAAATTGGAGAAAATGGGGATTTTATCCTCATTGGGCTAACTTGTGAATCTTGCCTTCAGGGCAAAATAACTAGATCACCCTTTGTTGGACAAGGGCCAAGGGCTGAAAATATTTTGGAGCTAATACATAGTGATGTATGTGGTTCATTTAAGGAAATGGCTAAAGGCGGTTTTCATTATTTTATTACCTTTACTGATGATAAATCAAGATTTAGGTATTTGTATTTGATGAAATACAAACATGAATCCATTGAAAAGTTCAAAGAATTTAAATCTGAAGTAGAAAATCAAACAGGAAAGAGTATTAAAGCTCTTCGATCAGATCGTGGAGATGAATATTTGAGTACTGAATTTGATGAATACTTGAGAGAGAATGGCATTGTTTCCCAGCTGACTCCTCCGAGCGCCATACGGTGAATGGTGTATCTGAAAGGAGAAATCGTACCCTATTGGATATGCTACGTAGTATGATGAGCTATACTGATATGCCAATCTCTTTTTGGGGATTTGCATTAGAATCAGCTTTGTATATTCTGAATAGGATTCCATTAAAATTGGTTTCTTCCACACCTTATGAGATTTGGCATGGAAGAAAACCAAGTCTTAAGCATGTTAAGATTTGGCGTTGTCCAGCTTATATCAAAAAGCTGAACACTGATAAATTGGAGACCAGATCAGAAAAAAGTCGATTTGTTGGATATCCAAAAGATAGTTTTGGATATTATTTTTTATTTGCCTACTTCAAAAAATGTTGTGATAAGTAGAGATGCCACATTTCTTGAATAATAATTTGTTCAAGAAGGAGGCAAAGGAAGGCAAATAGAGTTAGAATTGGAGAATTCTAACCAACCAACAGATCAGATGGATATAGATCCATCTAGTCAACCTATACCCGTTGATGAAACATCTACAGCTATTCCTCGTAGAATAACCAGGGTATCTCACCCATCAGTGAGATATGGTTTCCTTCATGAAGAAGAACAAGAGTTGTCTACTCATGAAGAAGTAGATTATGGAGATGATCCACTTACCTACGAAGAAGCTATATCACATATAGACTCTTCAAAATGGATTGATGCTATGAAATCGAGATTGATTCCATGTATAAGAATCAAGTTTGGGATCTTGTTGACCCACGAAGGTATTGTACCTATAGGGAACAAGTGGGTTTTGAAGAAGAAAATTGGTTCTGATGCAAAGGTAGAGACCTATAAGGCAAGGCTAGTAGCGAAAGGGTTTCGCCAAAGGCAAGGAATCGACTATGAGGAGACTTTCTCGCCTGTTGCCACGCTTAAATCAATTAGGATTTTATTAGCAATAGCTGCATACTATGATTATGAGACTTGGCAGATGGATGTCAAAATAACTTTTCTCAACGGATACATTGAAGAAAACATTTTCGTGGAACAACCTAGAGGTTTTGAATCCCAAGATGGTTCCAAGGTATGCAAGCTAAAGTGATCCATTTATGGGTTGAAACAAGTTTCGAGGAGTTGGAACATCCATTTTGATGAAGCCATTAAATCCTTTGGTTTTATAAAAAATGAGGATGAGCCATATGTATATAAGAAGGTTAGTGACAGTGCTATCACTTTCCTTGTCTTATATGTGGATGACATATTGTTGATGGGTAATGACACAGGTATGTTGACAACTATAAAGGTATGGTTGTCAAATACATTCTCCATGAAAGACTTAGGGGAGGCAACCTATATTCTTGGGATTCGCATCTATAGAGATAGAGCGAAAAGAATAATTTGTTTATCCCAAAGTCTATACTTGAAAACGGTGTTAAAGATGTTTAACATGTTTGATTCCAAGAGAGGATTGTTACCAGTAAGACATGGTATCCACCTTTCTAAAGAGATGTCTCCAAAGAATCCTGAAGAAAGAGATAAAATGGCTAGGATTCCATATGCTTTGGCTATTGGAAGTTTAATGTATGCAATGTTGTGTACTAGGTCGGATATCACATATGTTGTTAGTTTGACTAGCAGGTATCAATCCAATCCAGGTTTGGAACACTGGATAGCTGTCAAGAATATCCTTGAGTACTTGAGAAGAACTAAAGATTTATTCTTGATTTATGGAGGTGGAGACTTGCAATTGGATGGTTATACTGATTCTGACTTCCAATCAAATATCAATGATATGTGTTCATTTGTAATGGAGATGCAGTTAGTTGGAAGAGTTCCAAAGCGAGCACATTGCAGATTCCACTCCAGTGAGTATATTCTTTGCATCAAATCTTTGCAAAGGAGGCTATTTGGATAAAGAAGTTTGTGACAGAACTTACAGTAGTTCCTTCCATTGAGTCAGCAGTTCCATTATACTATGACAATAATGGAGTAGTCATACAGGCTAAGGAACGAAGGTCTCACCCAAAATCAAAACACATAGAAAGGCACTACCACATTATCAGAGATATAGTTGGGCAAGGCGATATAGGCAAGCAGAAAAATAACATCGGTGAAAAACCGGTGATCCATTCACTAAATCTTTGTCACAAGCTTAGTTAGGCGATAGCTTGAGAAGGCGAGTCTAAGGTATTTGTCATAGCAGGATTTTGCGGTGCTTGGACGATCACTCACGAAGTGGGAAAAGTGAGAGTCGCCACCTTAGTTTTGAGGAAACTAAAGAAAACCATTTAGGGAGTTAAATTAAAAATGAAACCACTTCAAAGCAGAGATTCTAGGTTGGGGTCCATTAGGGTGGGAAGGTGTTAGGCACCCCACCTCGTCCCTTAACAAGGGTAAGTAGATTTAATTTTGTGTCATTTATAAATTAGTTAGAAGGGCTATAGTGGGAATGTTAATCCTTTTGGTAAAAGGAATGTTTGATTTTCACTAATTAGGATTACCGGATACATAAGTAAATGAGACGACCTTAGTGAGTTGGCGTTACGAATTGTTCAGGTTTTGGGATTATCTTGCATACGGGTTGAAATTTGGTGTGAGAATAGGATAAGAACTCTCCTCCTATCTCTTTTTAATATTTATTTGAATAGAGACCGGATAAGAACTCTCCTCCGATCTCTCTTTGGATTATTTATTAAAATTCTAATTGGAGGTCGGGTGAGGTCCTCCTCAGATCTCTTTTAGGTATTTATTAAAATTTCGAGATGAGCAGGATAAGAATTCTCCTCAGATCCTATTTAATAAAATTTTGAGTTGAGACCGGATAAGAACTCTCCTCGATCTCTTTTAAATGTTTATTAGAATTTGAGTTAAGGCAGGATAAGAACTCTCCTCAGATCTCTTTTAAATTAGAAAGGTGCACGAAAGGTATTTTTCCGATCTCGAATTTTGGTGCCCTAAGAACCTAGAGATAAGGATCACTGAAGTTTAAAGAGGTTGGGGATAGGACTTATCAATATCCTTCGGCTAGGCAGGAAAATGAGACTGATTTACCGACCTCTCATGTATTTATTTTACCAATATTTATTTATGACCAATCTACTCTGCTTCTTTTACTTCCATTTTATGGCATCTTTGCGGCTATCGTTTGCGTCGACCTAATAGTTTGACTATCTTCCTTATGTATTATTCAGATTTTCCCTTTAAGAGAGATCTTTAGGTTGCGATTACCTCGTCTTACGACCATTTACACTCTACTAGGAACCGAGAAAAGCTTGTATTGAAATGACGAAGATTAATAAAAGGCACACTAATCACTAAAGAGATGACACGAGAATAACATTTACAGGTCTCTTTGCACGAGATGAACTTGGAGAAAAATCACATACGTAAAAGGGACGGAGAGACTACGAAAGAAATGAAGCGCAAACACTTAATACAACGACGTGAGCTCTTACAGGAGGAGCTGAATGCGTAGGAATAATTGTGGGGTGGCCACTAGAAACAAGACATGGTGATTAGCACGAGAGTTGATGTTCACCGTGAGCTGGAGAGGAGCCTAGCTATGATGTGATTAGGTCAAGATAACAAGCGAGTGGGATTTGAGCTCCAACGAAGGGATGAAAATAGAGATGATAAAGAGTTGAAAGTGAAGGCGTGATCGGGTGATGAACAATTTGGAAATGTAGAGTTCGAGTGTTCAAAATCCTTTTCAAGAAACACTTGAGAAAACTAGTTTCAAAAGTCTTTCCAATCAATACTTCAAAGTAGCGAGAATAACAAATGAATGAAATTTTGAGTTCTTCGCTATAATATGACCTTTCTTTTTTAGTCAGTCCTCCTCTTGAGCAGTTTTCATGCGGTATTTATAGGAATCGGGTGCTCCCCATGAAGGTCGGGATTCATTTTGAGGAGATGGAGGGTCGGGATTTTGAAGTACATGATCGGATGTTCGGGAATTAAAGAGAATCAAAGCGAATGGTGAGATCGCTTCTCAAAATATTTGTCCTTTTCCTCTTTTAATCAAGCGGTCTTGAATCCTTTGTCGGAACGATGCGAAATTTGAGAGTGAAAAGGCTGGTATTGTCGTCTTCTCTCTTGATCCAAGGGTTCGGATTCATCCTTACAAGTGAGATCAACGGTGGGGATTGGGATGTCTGGTGTCATGACATACCACAGCACTGTCGGCACGTGCGGGCGATTCTTAGGCGTGCGGTGGAGATCTCGTCTGCCGCGCTTTAACTACCTCGGCTCACGATTACGGCGGCGGTTATCGAATTTGTCTTATTCTTTTTGTCTTAGATCCCTCCCCTAGCTCCCATTCCGATCTCTCATGCGATCTCCTATCTCCGATCTCTTTTATCCCTTGATCGATGCGGATTCGGTCCAAGCATTAATTACATCTCGATTTTGAGCGTCAAGCCGTTTTCCTTCGACATTAAATGCCCATTTTCCCCTATATATACCCTGTTGATAGTGGCATTTCCTTCATTCGATTTTCTCTCTTTCTCCTTGTTTCTTGGTTCTAGGTATTCGGGAAAGTTAGGCTACAAGCGTGGTTTTGATACTCTTCAGATGGAATTCCCTTTTCCTAGACGGAAAATTTACGATCCCGGTGATTGGATGGTCCTAATTGGAGATGGTGAGAAGCGAATTTGACCGATCCGTGTGCGGGCTTGGTTATGCCGATCTCGAGTTGCTCAAGCGAGTTCATTCGGCTTCTCATCACATTGAGTGTTCGGCGATTACGATCCACATTGGGTGTTCAGACGGCGGATGAAGCATCCGATCGGCAATATCCTTGGGATCGATTATAAAGCGATCCTTAGAACACAGGAGTATCCTTGGGATAAGTTATAAAGCGATCCATGGATCTCTGGGAGTATCCTTGGGATCGGTTATAAAGCGATCCTTAGATCGACCTCTTGGATAGGATTTTCACGGTCTCTAGAGATCACAGAAATGATGTGATCCAATGTTAGTGTAATCCGATCTCTAGAGATCGCCCAAATGATGTAGTCTGTCCTTTATTGTAATCCGATCCCTAGAGATCGCCCAAATGATGTAATCCGATCTTTTTGCAAATAAAGACTTTATTTTGCAGTTATCATCTTATTATTTTTGCATTGATTATTTTCCGATCTCTAAGGTGGTTATCCGATCTGGTTCTTTACTTGAATGACACTTGACTGATCCTTTATTCAAAATATTTAACTTATTATGCGATCTCAATTAACCGATCTCTGAACATTCGGATATTTGAGAGAAGTGTCAGAACAGCTGTCGAGTCTCACCAATCGATGTGCCACCTAGAACCTCGCGAGCATTAAATGCTCGGACTAGTATAAATAGGGGAGGGTTAGCCAGTTGTTCTCTCATTTCATTTTCAGTCTCCTGCTCATAGCTTCGAAGTTCTCTCATTTTCTCCAGTTTCTCAGGCCGATTAGACTCTGGTAAGGACTTTAATCCTCTTTTTAGTTTAAGTTCTTTGTTTTTTCCTTGAAAATGAGCGGTGCCGAAGGTCAGAGAGCGGCGAGCCCTCCTTCCATTGAGTTCTCTTGGTCATCGTCTGATGAAGAAGAAGCGGCGACCAAGCGCGCAACCTGGACCCCTTAGGGTCTCTGCTCCAGGTCGGGGTCGGGTCGTACCATTAAGGCGTACGCGCCCTTCTTCAAGGAGAGAGACCCTTCCTATAGACGAGCTTCCATCGGTTCTTCGGGAATCCGATCTGCAATCGTTTGTTCAAGAATACCACATTTGTCCTGATTCATACGAGCTGATCAACTGCCATGGCGATCTTCGTGTCGATCATTCTTTTGAAGAGGAGGACATGGTCATGGTGTCACGAAGAACGATTAAAGGCGATCGAGGTTCCCTCTGGATTTCTATAAGGAGGTCCTAAAATTTCACGAATATCCATTGTTCAAATCCACCCCAACTCGTGGCGGATCTTGGTAGCTTCAGAGGTCTATGCCGAGCTAAGGGAATCGGACCTACGGCTAAAGTGTTCGCCAAGCTGCCGGCTAACTCAGAAAGGCGATGACCACTGGTTCTTTCAGTGAAGCCTAGTTGCGAGCTCTTTCCGATCTGCCTCGTCCCTTAAGGCTGGAAGAATCGTTTCTTCATTGTGAGGAGCAAAGATCAGAGCCGCTTTGAGATTTCCCAGCATTTGGTGGTACCGGGGACCCTTGCTTCGAACCATATTACCACGGCGAAGAGGAAAGTTTGATAGTGATGGATCTGAAGAGTGAGGCTGCCACTAAAAAGTATTCTTGTTTGGATTCGGTGGCAGAAATTTGCACCATTAATTTGTTCAGCGCTCACAGGCCAAGACCGCGAACTTCCGCTCTCTAACCTCGGCATCGGTATTTTCTATATCTCAATTCTCACGACCTTAGTGATCTCACTAACCTTTTCTTGTGCGGTATGGCGGGTGGTGAAGGTCATAGGAAGCGGAAAAAGGAAGAGAGATCTTCGGAAAGTAAAGGAGATGAAGCGTTGAGCGACTCCAAACACACAGTCGCGAGCACAGGGAGATACAAAGAGATCCTCCCCAACCTTGGGTCCCTCGACCACTGAAGCTACCCGATCTCCTCCTAGATCGGAAGAAGCGACCTCAGATTCTTGCGATTGTCCCAAGCGCGGAAAGGGGACCTACTCAAGCTTAGGAGGACCTCCTCTCGGGCGCTCGGAATCTTGATCGACTCCTTGAAGGATAACCGAATGTTAGGAGAACCCGGTTTTGCTAAAGTCACAGGGTCTACCATCTTCTTTCGGGAGGATCGGGACGAGGCTATCCCGAGTGGCCTTGATGACATATTGACTCGGACCATGAGCTTAAGCGTGGAGTGTGCAGTGAACGGACCATGATCGGGAAAGGATTGGCGCTGGGTAAGGAGATCGGGAAGAAGAACCGGGAAGTGGATTCCCTCCGATCCGAACTCTCATCGGCTCGGGATTATATATCTCAGTCGAGGGCGGGCAAAGCTCCATGAAGGCCGGTTGGCGAGCAGGCAGTATTTCGGACGAGAGGACGCGCTCTTAAGGAAGTCCAGGCGCTCCACGCCAATGCATCCTCTCGGTCGCTCAACTTATAGAGGAACTCGGCGAAGGATAAGGAGCTTAAGGAGAGGATGAGGAGATGGTGGCGGGAATAGGCGAGGCCTATGTGAAGGCTCACAAGGATCTCTTGGCCGCACTCCGGGGCGTTACCCAGGAAGACTTTTCTTGGATGGGCGACTGGCACCGGGGCGATGGTGAAGATAGTGAGGATGAAGCCAGGGTGAGAGGGAGAGAGGAGTGATCAAATGTAGATCAGTGGGGTGATCCCCGGTAGAATAACTTGTACAAATTATGACATGAAATGAAATGCCTTTTGTTCAATGAATGATTGTGATCGGAAAATTTTGAACCATTATTTATGCGAGTATTTGATTGTATGAGCACACAAAACAAAAACTAAATGTGATTATTAATCTAAGTATGAGAGATCGGAAAGCACTCTGAACATGAGATCGGTAGGGAAGAAATCTTTGAGCAGAACTTGACCGAAAATTTAACTCGAACACTTAAGATCGGAATCGAACCAACACTTTAGCTCTTAAACTTTCGGAAAGGAGTCGGCAATAAAGCGGTAGGAAAAGATCTAGTGCTAGTTCACTCCATTTATCAACGAGGATCGGGAATATTCTTGTGGTCAGGAAATCCGTAGCGGGTTTGAAGGATCGGTAAATGATTTGAGAGATCGGTGAGTTTCAAGGGATGCGTAGGACTTATCATTGATTCACGTCTTTGCGAGGAGAGTCGGAAATGTGACCGCCTACCAAGAGGATCGGAAGCGTGATTAGCTACTCAGAAACTTAGCAGGATCGGTTTCAAAGTATTTTGAGGATCGGCCAAAATATGGTGTCGACAATTTGCCCCTCTTTCGTAATTTCTATTAAAGGAAAAATTTCCGTATAGGAATTATGTAAAGATTCGACTCATATTTTGGGCGATTAGGTATTTGAAATTAGGGAACTAAAGCACACCTAAGTTAATGACCTAGAAAATTAAAATCAACTTAGATCTATAAACGGAGGTTGATAACGAAATTTAAATTGCATGAAATTAAAATCAACTTAGATCAAGGAACGGAGGTTGATAACGAAATGTAAATTGCATGAAATTAAAATCAACTTAGATCAAGGAACCAGAGGTTGATAACGAAATTTAAATTGCATGAAATTAAAATCAACTTAGATCAAGGAACCGAGAGATTGATGGTGGAATTGCGGGAAAATAAAATCAACTTGGATCAAGGATCCGGAGATTGATGGTGGAATTGCGGGAAAATAAAATCAACTTGGATCAAGGATCCGGAGGTTGATGGTGGAATTGCGAGGAAAATAAAATCAACTTGGATCAAGGATCCAGAGGTTGATGGTGGAATTGCGGGAAAATAAAATCAACTTGGATCAAGGATCCGGAGGTTGATGGTGGAATTGCGGAAAATAAAATCAACTTGGATCAAGGATCCAGAGATTGATGGTGGAATTGCGGGAAAATAAAATCAACTTGGATCAAGGATCCGGAGGTTGATGGTGGAATTGCGGGAAAATAAAATCAACTTGGATCAAGGATCCGAGGTTGATGGTGGAATTGCGGAAAATAAAATCAACTTGGATCAAGGATCCGGAGATTGATGGTGGAATTGCGGGAAAATAAAATCAACTTGGATCAAGGATCCGAGAGGTTGATGGTGGAATTGCGAGGAAAATAAAATCAACTTGGATCAAGGATCCGGAGATTGATGGTGGAATTGCGGGAAAATAAAATCAACTTGGATCAAGGATCCGGAGGTTGATGGTGGAATTGCGGGAAAATAAAATCAACTTGGATCAAGGATCCGGAGGTTGATGGTGGAATTGCGAGGAAAATAAAATCAACTTGGATCAAGGATCCAGAGGTTGATAGTGGAATTGCGAGAAAATAAAATCAACTTACAAAACAAGTCGACTTTGGCATATGAAGTTATTCCACTGAAAGAGTGTACTCAACAAGATACTTAAGGCGGACGATTAATGGAGGAGGAGTTGCAAGACGACCTATGATCTCATTCTTTCGGATGCCCCTTTTCATTCCCGACTTTCTTCTTATTCTACGGAAAGCGCCCTTGCAGTTTTCACTTTCTCTTCGTCCATTCGGCTAGAAGCGCCCTTTGGGTTTTCGCCTCTAGTTTTTTTAAGGCGTCATTCCTGCAAATCTCATAGCAAAGTGCGTGAGGTTATCAATTCTCGAATTCAAATCTTATGGCAAAAATTTAACTAATTAATAGCACATTAAACAAGAGAAAGAGCGATATTAAAGCGGGCGACGAGAAAAATAAGAGCGGAAGGAATAAAGTATAACTTTATTATGGTCTTGAAAAAGCGAAGATAAACTTTCAAAGGGAAAGGCCATAGGGATAGATCTCACATATTCCTTATGGTTAATTTTGAAGTCTTTTAAGCGCCATTATTTGAGTTCTTTGAAAGTGCATGTCGTAGCAGTCTCTTTTCTATCCGTGGTTTCATGCCCCCTTCCTTATTCCTCCACTTCGGTTCTTGGGCGCCCTTTTGGGTTTCACCCCAAGATTTTTTTTTTTTTTTTTTTAAGGCGCCCTTTGGGTTTTCATCCTTTCTCCTTTTCATGCATAGTATCTCTTGTGATTGTCGGCATTCCACAGTCTCGGGAATTCTTCACCGTCCATGTGAGTCAAGATCAAGGCTCCTCGAGCGCCTTTTTAATCACATAAGGACCCTCGTAGGTTGGTGACCATTTGCCCGGGGATCGTTTTGGTTTGGCGATGCTTTCTTGAACTAAGTCCCAGGTTGAAATTCCGTGGCGTATGCGTTTTATCAAATGCCACAGCCATTCTTCTCTGGTATAATTATCAGTGACATGCTGCTGTTAACCTTTTCTCATCCGGCAAATTCAAGTGATCCAACCTTGGTGGATCCATTCGACTCATCGATCCACGATTCCTTCAAAATTCTTAGGGGCGGGATTTCAACCTCAATAGGCAATCTGACTTCCATCCGTAGACCGGTGAGTATGGTGTTGCCCGGTCGAGGTTCTTACGGAAGTCCGGTATGCGTGGAGGCGTGGGAAGCATATCATGCCAATCCCTATATGTATTGTCATTTTCCGGATTATTCTCTTGAGGTTTTGTTCGCGGCTTCAACCGCTCCATTCATCTGGGGCGGTATGGGGAGGAATTGAGATGTCGGATTACGTATTGATCACCCGGCTTACGAATCTTGGACCGTTCGGGTTCTTGGCGTTATCGGTGACAATTTCATTCGGGAGACCATGCCGGCGGATGATATTGTTTACGAAGAATTTGAGAAAGCGTGTTACTGCGTGATGTGAGCATAGGATGTCGCCTCGACCCACTTGGAGAAATAGTCGATGGCTACAAGGATGAATCTGTGCCCATTGGATGCCTTGGGATTGATGGGACCAATCACATCTATGCCCCACATTGCAAAAGGCCACGGTGAGGCGAGATTGAGCGACTTGTGAGGTGGCATATTTATCGGATCTGCGTAAATCGACACTTGTGGCACTTAGGAAATACTCGATGCAATCCTTTTCCATTGTGGTCCAAAAATACCCACGTCGCATGATTTGCCGTCATCATGTGACCATTGGCGTGAGTGGCACAATTTCCCTCATGCGTCTCAAAGAGGATTCTCTTAGCTTCTTTTGCATCTACGCATCTTAGTAATTGCCGTTGGCGCTCCTCTTGTATAGGGTCTCTCCAGGAAAGTACCTAATGCTAATCTCGAATCATCTTCTTTTCATTCTTGCTTGCCCCAGAAATTCTCGGTTCTCTGATGAGCCGGGATGTCATGATACCAAGGCTTTCCGTCGGGCTCTTCTTCAATCATGAGACAATAGGTGGCTCATCCCTTACCTTAATCTTGAGCGTGCGAAGCGTCTGTCCTTCTTGATTTGAGCCATAACAGCGGAGTAGCTAAGGCATGCAAATTGATTCTGTCTCTACTCGGATGAGTGAAAGAGATTTCTTGAATTCCTTGATCATCTCCGATAAGTGCTTACGATAGGGGATTAGCTTGGGATCCTTGGTTTGCCATTCTCCCTTAACACGATAAATTATCGAGCCGAGTCTCCATACACCTCCAACTTTCGATTTTCATCTTTATAGCGGCATGTAGACCCATCACACAAGCTTCATATTCAGCGACATTGTTGGTGCGGTCAAATCCCAACTTAGCGGCTATTGGGAAGTGCTTTCATACAGGGATACTAGTGCGGCTCGATTCCGTTCGGATAAATTGACCGCTCCGTCAAAATACATTTCCCATACATTGGCTGGTTCCCCTTCTTGCGATCTACTTCATTAATATGCTCATCGAGAACTCAAAATTGAGCTTCATAATCCGGGATAGGGTTTTTACGCTAGGAGAGTCGGCAATCACGCTACCTTTCACCGCTTCCGGGTCATGTAGACTATATCATATTGGGAGAGTATAACTGCCACTTGGCTATTCTTCACAGCACGAAGGGCTCTCAAATACATATCGATAGGGTCCATCACGGAGATGAGCCATGTTTTGTGATTTAACATGTAGTGCTTAAGGCGATTTCTTTGTCGAGCCAGCGACAAGTCTTTTCTAAGGAAGAGTACCTTGACTCACAATCATTGAACTTCTTGCTCGGGTAATAAATGGCCCTCTCTTTTAGGCGGTATCATCATCTTTGTCCCAAAACACATCCCATGGAATTACATTTGGACTGCCATGTGCAGGATCGAGGCCTACACCCGCAGTGGGACCAATCTTGAGTGGGTTTGTGAATCTTGCTTGATTTTCTCAAAGCCTCTTGACAAACTGAATCCCATTGAGTAGAGTTGTTTTTAGATGTCTGAAAATAGGCTCGGCTTTGGCGATGAGATTAGAAATAAACCTCGAAATGTAGTTCGTTTTCCCGAAAGCTGCGCACCTCCCTTTCTGTTTTTGGGGCGGCATTTCTTGAATAGCTCGAACCTTATGCGGATCTACTTCTATCCCTTTCTAAACTTACTATGAATCCCAACGGTTTTCCCGATCTAGCTCAGAATATGCACTTAGCGGGTTCGACTTCAAGCGGTATTTCTGAGTCTTTCAAACACCCTCCTTATCACTGAGCGTGGCTCTCCTCTCCCGGGATTTGATGATCATATCATCCACATACACCTCCACTTCTTTATGCATCATATCGTGGAATAATGTGACCATTCTTGTATTTGGTAAGTAGCCGGCATTCTTCAACCCGAAGGGCATGACCCGATAGCGAGAATACCCCCATTGGGTGATAAAGCGATTTTATCCTTGTCTTCCTCGTCCATTGGGATCGATTGTACCACGATGCCCCATCAATACCACGAACATCTGCCCAAACCAGCGGCATTGTCAACTAACACATCAATGTGGGGGAGAGGGAAATCGTCTTTCAAACTAGCTTTATTAAGATCCCTGTAGTCAACACACACCACGACTCTCCGTCTTTCTTCATCAACTGGACGACGTTAGCCACCCATTGGGGATATTTGACCACTTCTAAGAACCGGCGTCATCTTTGTTTCTTGACTTCATCCCGAACCTTGGCGGTGTATCGGGATTCATTCTCCTCATTTTCTGCTTCACCGGGATCGTTCCCGGAATTAAAGGAATCTTGTGCGTCACTATCTGAGGGTCCAAACCGACCATGTCATCATAGCTCCAAGAGAACACGTAGAGAAATTCCTTAAGCAGACCGATCATATCTCCCAACTCCTCACTCTCCAAAATCTTAAGTTCCCTTTTTACTTCTTCCGTGCCTAAGTTTATTGTGCACGTTTAGTCTTCACAAGGCACGAGGAGGTTCATCTTTTCATTGCTTTCTTACGTAAGGTCTTCCTCGAATTACTTGAAGTAATGGCGATTATGGGGATTTCAAAATTAACGGAGGAATTTACGAGTCTATTGGATTATTAGGTGTTAATTGATGAATTGTCTGAAGGAATAAAGAATAGAACATGTTATAAGGATGGAAAGAAAAGAGTATTGAATTAAAAATGCGCTATTAATTCATTAATATTAATGCCATAAGAAAAGGTCCATTCTGATATTACACTTGTCACCATGGTCAAAGTGATCAAGTGTAGATAACCAGGTACTTTACTCGAGATTGAGTGCGGGGATATCCTCCGTTGTCGGTTGTCAAGCTCTGCTCTTGACCATTGGCGAAGTTAGGGCCTCATACAAGGAATCCGGTTGGATGACATCTATGGATGGATCATCGGTGATTCTTACGTACTTGCGGATGTTGAATGGCCAGGTTTAGTGAAGATTTCCGTGATTCGGGACTACTTTCACCTTTCCTATCTTACGGTCAAATCTCGATCCGAAGCATTTTCTCATCGAGAATCGCCCATCCACGAGGCATCCTCCTCATATCCCAAACCACAACGGCCTATCTTACGAATGGCGGTATAGGCAACAATCCCTTGTAAAGTGGCGCCTAGGCCTTTACCCTCTTCATACCGCTTCTTGACATTACTTTGGCCACCATAGCCATGGCCCCCTCCTTCCAGTATCTTGCAATTCAAGGGCACGGAAAGAACTTTCCAATGACTCCTCATTTGCTTCCACATAAGGGAGTGATTGCGGCAGTGACTAGTATGGCCTCTTCGCCCTTCACCGTGATGATTTTGCCGTCCTTAATGTATTTGATCTTACGGTGCAAAGTAGAAGGAGCGACGTTCGAGAATGGATCCAAGGCCTCCCCTAACGACATGGTGTAAGGCGGCTCAATGTTCATCACTTGAAGCGTGATATTGAAAGTACATGCACCGACTGGATTGGCAAGTCAACGTCCCCGACACCTCTCTCCTTGTTCCGTCAAAGCTCTCACCACCATAGTACTTTGGCGTATGTATGCGATTGGTCAGCGGCAATCTAGCCAAGGTAGCGCTAGGCAATACATTGAGGGCTGATCCGTTATCGATGAGGACCTCGGCCACTATCTGACCTTTACATTTTACCGTTATATGCGAGCTTTATTATGCCCTAAGCTGCGAGGTCTACCTCCTCTTGAGAAAAGGCTACAGTGGATGCAGATTTGTCCACTAACTTCTCAAAGCGCCGGAGTAATGTCGGGGTTGACAAAGGCTGATCCGAGATTCTCTGCAAGGCTTGTCGGTGCACTTCGAACTCAAAATCAGCGATAACAGTGAAATCCGGCGGGTGTCTTTCTCAAGCTGTTCCACCACGTCATACTCGCTCTGCTTCATTATTTGGAGCAACGTTCTTCATCTTCTCTATGCTCAACAGAGCTCTGCTTCCCTGCTTTCTCAACCTCCTCTTAGTGTTTCTCGATGACTCTCCCATCTTTACTTTCCCTTTTCTCTTTTCTCTTTCCTCGTTCAGTAACACCTCCCACTTGGGTTATAAACTTGACTTCTTGCTCGGTGGAGAGGGTTTTATTGCAATAATAAGGCTGAGGACTTGTTTGGGAAGCGATGTTCTTTGGCAGTCCAGCATAAGTCATCTGAAGTGCTCGTGAGGAGCGAAACATGGCTTTGGTAGTGCGGAGGTGAGGCGAGGCTAGGAGCGGATGTCTTTGTAGCGCTCACGAGTAAAAACTTGGAAATTATAGTTCCAAGGGACAGCATGAGTGTTGGTGATGGGAGGCGTGGCGGAGTCCTGAATAAGCTATTCTTGGTGGTGAGGCTCTTTGGGGTGAGAAGGTGATTACAGGCTTGGAGGTAGAAGCGGTTTGGCTGAATCTTGTGGTGTTCACTTCCCCTTCCGTTTTGACCTCTTCGACATCTCAACCCCTTAAAGACAATAAGTTCGGACCTCTTGCACAGAACCCCTCACAATCTCGCGACTCATGATCATTGCCCCTCCATGGTAAGGACACCCCGTATTCTCCTCTAATCCGTTGCACAGGGGAAAGATAACCTTCCCTCATTGCTATAGCAAAAATCTCCTCAAAGTATGGAACCGGCTCATCCACTTGGTGTTGATCCCTTTCCCTTAGATTCGATCATATTTACACCACTACCCGCATTATGGTTGGGCGGTGGATTTGAGGTGACATTGGGGAGGAACCATTCCCCTCGATTTTCAACCACCCGTTCGGATTAGGCGTGCACTCTCCTCTGAGTGCCCGCGATTGTCGATTGAATGCCCTTGTGCTCCTCCATGATACTCACAGCAGTGTGGCATCATACCACAGGATATGGCGGTGGATTGGGTCTAAAGGTGATGCGATTTGGTTTATCTGACAAGGTATCGGTATATTTCAGCGAGAGGGAGGAAGGGGTGGATCGGGATTTCTTGGAGGTCTCGGGTTATTTTGTGGTGGTCGTGGTTGAGTTGGTGGAGGAGGTGGTCTTGGTTGGAAATTTGTGGGTGGGGCGTATTGTGGGCGTGTTTGTGGATAATTAGGGAAAGGAGGTGGAATGTTGGCGATGGTTTGGCCATGAGAGGAATATGGCGGTAGTTATTTTGGGGAAATTGGGGGTAATTATTCGACGGGTGATAGAGTGTACATCACCCTCCTTTTTCTTGCCAAAATTGGCGGTTTTCTTTCTGAGGTTCTCGGCCAACTCCGTAGCCTTCCTATTCTCAGTTGGCTTGATTCTCTCACGGCTTGGATGATATACGAGAAGCTGTTGGAGGTATTTCCGATCATCAAGTTGAAGTAGGGAGCCTTCAGCGTTTACGATGAATAGGGAGCAAAGTTCATTGTCGGTCCTTTGGAGGATATACTTACGCGACCTTCTCCCTCCATCGTTGGGCGTCTTGCTTGAAACTTTCCGGTCTTTACATGCCGAGTTACGGAGGTCCCTCCTTGTGGGTGCCGCATCACAATTGAATTTATATTGCTTGAGAAAAGTATCGGCTAAATCCTTCCGAGTGTAGCTTGCTCTGTCCAATTGTATGCACCATCTCGTTTGCTCGGGAGGCTCGTGAAAGAAGTGAATGAGAAGTCTATCGTCTTCCGTTAAAGCGGACATTTTGGCAATGTAGGTTGCCGGTGGATCTGAGGATCAGAGTTTCCGGTGTACTTGTGAAATCCGGAACCTTGAATTTGGGTGGTACCACCACATCGGCACCAATCTTAGTGACGACACATCATTGAACCATACATGTTCAGCCCCTCTATGCCCTCAGTCTTTCTTCTAGGCGAGATAGTTTCTCGTTATCTCTCGCCCTATGTTCTCCTTCCAGCTTTGTGTGATATGCTCCTCAGCGGGAGGCGAGGGTGGAGTAAAGCTGGATGGATCGGGATTGAAGGGTGAGGCTCGGCATTTGAGGCAGTAGGGTAATAGGAGAAAGGTGGGTCATTATTCATGCTCACCGGATTAGTGATGTTGTCGGTCGGAATGGGAGGCGAAAGGTAAAAGAGGTTGAAGCTTGATGAGGATCATTTGTTGTAGGAGGCGGAGGAGGTAATGGTGGGTTAGGTTACGAGTAGGTTTGTTACGAGACATTTCCTTCATTAGTCTCATGATTTGAGAAAGTGATCTTTCAATTCGGAGACACACTGTAGGTTACGTACTTGCTCCTGATTTTCATTTATCTTTCTTGTTCGAGATATTGTTAAGTACACTCGATTGGGTTTATACGTGTGCTTGGTCAGACTTGCCTTGTTTTAATCAATATTGATTTCTGGGAGGAGTAAAAGAAAATCTGAAATAAAATTTGGATTTTTGCGGAGAAACTAAAAAGTCTGATGCGGGCCGAAGGATCTGATGGCATTTGAGAGCCAAGTTGAAATCTGTAAAAGGATAATTGCCTCGGCTTTATCATGGCATCGTTCGATAGTCGGCCGTGAATGGCGAGATTGAGTGCGCATTTATGATCTTGGTCCATACAACGCATTTCAATTTTCACATAACCCTAGCGAGGAAGTTCCTACGGAGTCATACTATTCATTCACAAATTTTGCTAAACAATGGTCCAAAAATCACTTCATTAAGCTGAATAATTTGTACATCGTATCTTTTACATCGGCCTAAGCTGCAGGAGGTTCTTTATAAAGAGATGACATTTTCTGAGATACTCATATAAACTTCCTTCTTGCACAGCGAGATCGAATGCTTTCGAGGCGTACTCGGATTACAGTAATAATTCTTGTTTTCCTTGTGCTATTGTCCTCTCAGTGGTCTACATTCTCTTTCGATTCTTGATAGAGGCGACTTGTTTTCTTTTCTTTTCTTTCTTTAGCACACTCTTTCAAGATATCGTTGATGAGAGTGCACATTCTTTTAATTCAAGCTTCTTCTTCTTGTTTTCTGTTTATACTCTTCAACGAGCACCTCTTGGTACTTCATCCTTTCTGAAGCTTACTATTCGCCCTTTCATTTCTTTGACCTCAGCTTGAGAGAGTTTCTTTCTTTTTCCCACTGTACCTCTTGCTCTTCGAACCCTATCCTTTCGGCACTTTCCTCTTCCTTGAGCTTTTTTACCCTTCTGTTATGTTTCTGCTGTTGGTCCTCCAGTTGTTTTTTTTGTTCCTGAATTTGTGAGTTATCGGTATTTTAGTTTTGTAGCGAGTCATCCAGGCGTTTATCAGCTTCCTCTAATAAGGCGTCTTGGCGAGGTTGTCGTCCTTGAATTCTCTGATGAGTGTTCTCGGTCCCTGTCGGTCCTCCATTTAAGATAATCGCCCGAGGCACTTGGGCCTTTGGGTGATTTCTCTATCAGAGCGATGCTTTCCCAAGACTTGCGAGCCATTTTCAACCCTTCTTCTTCCTTGAGTTCATGGTAGAAGTGTCCTTGGTGGTATTCTTCAATGTTGATCACAGATTGTGTTGAGCCAAAGCGCCTTGTTACGGTATTTGGAGTGTAATTTGTATACCGGTTATTCCAATTAGGGACACCGATGAATACCTCTGTACCAATCAAGGCGAGGTTGGCTTGGCGTCCACACTTCCTCCAACAGTAATCATGGCTATTGAAACTCAGAATCCGTTCCAGCCACTGTTTTTCATTCTTCGGGCTTATCACTAACCGGATCATCTTCTCAATGGGAGGCTGGTCAAGGTACCAAGTCAATCCTTTTGTCTCATCAGGACACATGTGGTGATAGTCCAGAGGTATAATAGCGAGAGCAACACTTAATGGACCCTTTCCCTGTTATGCGCGGTAAGTTAGGGTTAACAAGGTTTGACAAGGATTGCCGGTATCGGGTTGATCCCCTGCCTTTCTACTGTCCAAAATACCTCTACTGCACTGCTAGTGATGATCCCCAATGGCCCCGGGAACAGGATCAGACCATAGATTCCCAAGGCGAGTGCTACGGAAGCTTGATCCCATCGTTTCTCTTGGAGGCGATGATCTAACCGCTTCTCAAGGTACGTCCAATACCATCCATACGTGTTCCCTTTGACTGTTTCTCTGGACTTTACTTCTTCTGGGGGAAAACCCAACATGTGTGCCAACCGTTTCGAGTGCATCTATGCTCGAGGTGTAAGTAGATCCGGTTACGCAAGGAGTATGGGATCCCTAGCAATGCCTGATATTCTTCCATAGTGGGGACCGTGTCAATATCATTGAAAGAGAATACTCCGTACTTAGGATTCCAAACCGACAACATGGCTTTTAATGCCGGGATTTGGACCTTGACTTGCATTAAGGTTGCAATCCTTCCGTACTTTTCTTCAAACTGTACCTTGACCTGATCGGGAAGCGACCTCCATCTACTAGACAGACCCTCGAGGTTGTTCATTTTGACCTCTATTTCATCCAAATCCAGTGAAGGTAGCGAGCTAGCAGGCGCCTTGAAAGCATCATTTTGGGAGGGTACCGGAACATGAGCCGGTCGGACCAAAGTTTAGCATTACAGACCTTTTACGCGTGACTCGAGGATGCCATGATAAAAATGATGCCTATCCTTTTACAGACCCTCGGTTTGGTGATGCCTGCGGGAAGATTCGTTAGTAAGACAAATTAGGGTAATTTTGAATCATACTGTTGACAGAGTGACACGTACACATTTATCAAAGTAAGAAAATGTGTAAGTGTTTGATGAAATTCAAGATTACCCTCACAAAATGAACGAAAAGAAATCGAAAGAGAGTAAGGTAAGAGTAAACATGTCCCCTTTTGTCCTATAATAGGGAGACTCCTGATACCGGGTAAGCGCTACCTATCTGGATGGTTCTATCTTATGAGGCAGTTTACTACGGCTTTCAGCTATTGTGACGGTTTAGCTCAGGATCTAATTTTTCTAATAGCCACAGGTTCCCAAATTGCCCCTACTGTAAACAGTAGAGCCCCATTCTACCCCCATGATATTGTCGGGAAAATTCCACGAGTATCACAATGGATAGAACGAGTTTCAATTTGAGCAGGAGCCTTCACGGATACTAACGGGGTAAAACCCACGGGCACCGCTACATGACCCCCTCCTACTTTCCTAAAAGGGTAAGAAAGCCCGGGTTAGGACTATAGTGTGTGAGGACATTGTGTAAGTGTTCGGTGTGTGAAGGGACACTTTTACCTCTTCCCGATTCAGGGGGATTTTATTTTTCCATTTTTTCCTTTTTTCCTTTTTCTTTGAAATGAAGAACCTTTGTAGGAGATAGAACAGGCAAAACAAAATAGTTAGCAGCAATAATAATTAGCATATAAGACATTGCCGAGTGAGCCCCTCTAACTATAATTTGATCAGACAAAAATTAAGCCTACTTTTGGACCTCTAGACTGGGGTTAGGATACATTATCCCCAGTGGAGTCGCTAGTATCATAGCGGGATTTTGCGGTGCGGACGATCACTCACGAAGTGGGAAAAGTGAGAGTCGCCACCTTAGTTTTGAGGAAACTAAAGAAAACCATTTAGGGAGTTAAATTAAAAATGAAACCACTTCAAAGCAGAGATTCTAGGTTGGGGTCCATTAACGGGTGGGGAAGGTGTTAGGCACCCCACCTCGTCCCTTAACAAGGGTAAGTAGATTTAATTTTGTGTCATTTATAAATTAGTTAGAAGGGCTATAGTGGGAATGTTAATCCTTTTGGTAAAAGGAATGTTTGATTTTTCACTAATTAGGATTACCCAGATACATAAGTAAATGAGACAGCCTTAGTGAGTTGGCGTTACGAATTGTTCTGGGTTTTGGGATTATCTTGCATACGGGTTGAAATTTGGTGTGAGAATAGGATAAGAACTCTCCTCCTATCTCTTTTTAATATTTATTTGAATAGAGACCGGATAAGAACTCTCCTCCGATCTCTACTGGATTATTTATTAAAATTCTAATTGGAGGTCGGGTGAGGGTCCTCCTCCGATCTCTTTTAGGTATTTATTAAAATTTCGAGATGGGAACCGGATAAGAATTCTCCTCCGATCCCTATTTAATAAAATTTTGAGTTGAGACCGGATAAGAACTCTCCTCCGATCTCTTTTAAATGTTTATTAGAATTTGAGTTAAGACCGGATAAGAACTCTCCTCCGATCTCTTTTAAATTAGAAAGGTGCCTGAAAGGTATTTTTCCGATCTCCAGAATTTTGGTGCCCTAAGAACCTAGAGATAAGGATCCTGAAGTTTAAAGAGGTTGGGGATAGGACTTATCAATATCCTTCTGTTAGGCGGGAAAATGAGACTGATTTACTGACCTCTCATGTATTTATTTTACCAATATTTATTTATGACCAATCTACTCGCTTCTTTTACTTCCATTTTATGGCATCTTAGCCGAACTCGTTTCGTCGACCTAATAGTTTGACTATCTTCCTTATGTATTATTCAGATTTTCCCTTTAAGAGAGATCTTTAGGTTGCAGTTACCTACGTCTTACCTGACCATTTACACTCTACTAGGAACCAGAAAAGCTTGTATTCAGAAATGACGAAGATTAATAAAAGGCACACTAATCACTAAAGAGATGACCTGAGAATAACATTTCTGGGTCTCTTTGCACGAGATGAACTTGGAGAAAAATCACATACGTAAAAAGGACAGAGAGACTACGAAAGAAATGAACGCAAACACTTAATACAACAGCGACGTGAGCTCTTACCTGGGAGGAGCTGAATCTGTAGGAATAATTGTGGGGTGGCCACTAGAAACAAGACCGCGGACTGATTAGCCTGAGAGTTGATGTTCACCGTGAACTGGAGGGAGCCTAGCTATGATGTGATTAGGTCAAGATAACAACTGAGTGGGATTTGAGCTCCAACAGAAGGGATGAAAATAGAGATGATAAAGAGTTGAAAGTGAAGGCGTGATCAGGTGATGAACAAGCTGGAAATGTAGAGTTCCAGTGTTCAAAATCCTTTTTCAAGAAACACTTCAGAAAACTAGTTTCAAAAGTCTTTCCAATCAATACTTCAAAGTAGCAGAATAACAAACTGAATGAAATTTTCAGAGTTCTTCCGCTATAATAACAGCCTTTCTTTTTTTTCGTCCGTCCTCCTCTTGAACAGTTTTTCATGCAGGTATTTATAGGAATCGGGTGCTCCCCATGAAGGGTCAGGATTCATTTTGAGGGAGATGGAGGGTCAGGATTTTGAAGTACATGATCGGATGTTCAGGAATTAAAGAGAATCAAAACGAATGGCTGAGATCGCTTCTCAAAATATTTGTCCTTTTCCTCTTTTAATCCGACGGTCTTGAATCCTTTGTCCGGAACGATCTGGGGGCTGAGAGTGAAAGACGCTGGTATTGTCGTCTTCTCTCTTGATCCAAGGGTTCCGGATTCATCCTTACAAGTGAGATCAACGGTGGGGATTGGGATGTACAGGACTGTCATGACATACCCTGGCACCTGTCAGCATTGCGGGCGATTCTTAGGCGTGCGGTGGAGATCTCGTCTGCCACGCTTTAACTACCTCGGCTCTGATTCTGACGACGGTTATCGGAATTTGTCTTATTCTTTTTGTCTTCCGATCCCTCCCCTAGCTCCCATTCCGATCTCTCATGCTGATCTCCTATCTCCCGATCTCTTTTATCCCTTGATCAGTCTGGATTCGGTCCAAGCATTAATTACATCTCGATTTTCGAAGCGTCCGCTTCGTTTTCCGCTCAGCATTAAATGCCCATTTTCCCCTATATATACCCCTGTTGATAGTGGCATTTCCTTCATTCGATTTTTCTCTCTTTCTCCTTGTTTCTTGGTTCTAGCATTGGCAAAGTTCCGGCTACAACTGTGGTTTTGATCCTCTTCCGATGGAATTCCCTTTTCCTCGACGGAAAATTTACGATCCCGGTGATTGGATGGTCCTAATTGGCGATGGTGAGAGAACTGAATTTGACCGATCCGTATTGCGGGCTTCGGTTGTACCGATCTCGAGTTGCTCAACTGAGTTCATTCGGCTTCTCATCACATTGAGTGTTCCGACAGCGATTCTGATCCACATTGGGTGTTCCGACAGCGGATGAAGCATCCGGTCGGCAATATCCTTGGGATCAGTTATAAACTGATCCTTAGAACACCTGGGAGTATCCTTGGGATAAGTTATAAACTGATCCATGGATCTCCTGGGAGTATCCTTGGGATCAGTTGTAAACTGATCCTTAGATCAGCCTCTTCAGATAGGATTTTTCACCGGTCTCTAGAGATCACAGAAATGATGTGATCCAATGTTAGTGTAATCCGATCTCTAGAGATCGCCCAAATGATGTAGTCTGTCCTTTATTGTAATCCGATCCCTCGAGATCGCCCAAATGATGTAATCCGATCTTTTTGCAAATAAAGACTTTATTTTGCAGTTATCATCTTATTATTTTTGCATTGATTATTTTCCGATCTCTAAGGTGGTTATCCGATCTGGTTCTTTACTTGAATGACACTTGACTGATCCTTTATTCAAAATATTTAACTTATTATGCCGATCTCCAATTAACCGATCTCTGAACATTCGGATATTTGAGAGAAGTGTCAGAACAGCTGTCGAGTCTCACCAATCGATGTGCCGCCTAGAACCTCGCGAGCATTAAATGCTCGGACTAGTATAAATAGGGGAGGGTTAGCCAGTTGTTCTCTCATTTCATTTTCAGTCTCCTGCTCATAGCTTCGAAGTTCTCTCATTTTCTCCAGTTTCTCCGACGCCGATTAGACTCTGGTAAGGGTTTTAATCCTCTTTTTAGTTTAAGTTCTTTGTTTTTTCTTGAAAATGAGCGGTGCCGAAGGTCAGAGAGCGGCGAGCCCTCCTTCCATTGAGTTCTCTTGGTCATCGTCTGATGAAGAAGAGGCAGTCGGGCCAAGCGCGCAACCTGGACCCCTTAGGGTCCCTGCTCCAGGTCGGGGTCGGGTCGTACCATTAAGGCGTATGCGCCCTTCTTCAAGGAGAGAGACCCTTCCTATAGACGAGCTTCCATCGGTTCTTCGGGAATCCGATCTGCAATCGTTTGTTCAAGAATACAACATTTGTCCTGATTCATATGAGCTGATCAAGTGCCATGGCGATCTTCGTGTCGATCATTCTTTTGAAGAGGATGACATGGTCATGGTGTACGAAGAACAGTTAAAGGCGATGCGAGGTTCCCTCTAGCCGATTTCTATAAGGAGGTCCTAAAATTTCACCGAATATCCATTGTTCAAATCCACCCCAACTCGTGGCGGATCTTGGTAGCTTTCCGAGGTCTATGCCGAGCTAAGGGAATCAGACCTACGGCTAAAGTGTTCGCCAAGCTGCACCGGCTAACTCACCGAAAGGACGATGACCACTGGTTCTTTCAGGCGAAGCCTAGTTGCGGGCTCTTTTCCGATCTGCCCTCGTCCCTTAAGAACTGGAAGAATCGTTTCTTCATTGTGAGGAGCAAAGATCCGAGCCGCTTTGAGGATTTCCCCCGCAGCTGGTGGTACCAGGGACCCTTGCTTCCGAACCATATTACCCTGAGCGAAGAGGAAAGTTTGATAGTGATGGATCTGAAGAGTGAGGCTGCCACTAAAAAGTATTCTTGTTTGGATTCGGTGACTGCCGAGCTGCACCATTGGACTGTTCAACTGCTCACCGGCCAAGACCGCGAACTTCCGCTCTCTAACCTCGGCATCGGTATTTTCTATATCTCAATTCTCACGACCTTAGTGATCTCACTAACCTTTTCTTCGTGCAGGTATGGCGGGTGGTGAAGGTCATAGGAAGCGGAAAAAGGAAAGAGAGATCTTCCGGAAAGTAAAGGAGATGAAGCGTTCAGAACGACTCCAAACACCTGGTCGCGAGCCTGGGGAGATACAAAGAGATCCTCCCCAACCTTCGGGTCCCTCGACCACTGAAGCTACCCGATCTCCTCCTAGATCGGAAGAGCAGCCTCAGATTCTTGCAGTTGTCCCAAGCGCGGAAAGGGGACCTACTCAAGCTTCTGGGAGGACCTCCTCTCGGGGCGCCCAGATACTGATCGACTCCTTGAAGGATAACCGAACTGTTAAGGAGAACCCCGGTTTTGCTAAAGTCCTGGGGTCTACCATCTTCTTTCAGGAGGATCGGGACAGGCTATCCCAGAGTGGCCTTGATGACATATTGACTCGGACCATGAGCTTAAACGTGGAGTGTCTGGTGAACCAGACCATGATCCGGGAAAGGATTCAGCGCCTGGGTAAGGAGATCGGGAAGAAGAACCAGGAAGTGGATTCCCTCCGATCCGA
Organism: Hevea brasiliensis; assembly: GCF_030052815.1. Classification (NCBI taxonomy): domain Eukaryota; kingdom Viridiplantae; phylum Streptophyta; class Magnoliopsida; order Malpighiales; family Euphorbiaceae; genus Hevea; species Hevea brasiliensis. The sequence goes on along the minus strand of NC_079502.1, from coordinate 69,476,633 downwards.
ACTCTCATCGGCTCGGGATTATATATCTCAGGTCGAGGGACGGGCAAAGCTCCATGAAGACCGGTTGGCCGAACAGAACCGTATTTCGGACGAGAGGGACCGCGCTCTTAAGGAAGTCCAGGCGCTCCACGCCAATGCATCCTCTCAGGTCGCTCAACTTATAGAGGAACTCGAGGCGAAGGATAAGGAGCTTAAGGAGAGGGATGAGGAGATGGTGACGGGAATAGCTGAGGCCTATGTGAAGGCTCACAAGGATCTCTTGGCCGCACTCCAGGAGCGTTACCCAGAAGAAGACTTTTCTTGGATGGACGACCTGGCACCCGGGGGCGATGGTGAAGATAGTGAGGATGAAGCCGAGGGTGAGAGGGAGAGAGGGAGTGATCCAAATGTAGATCAGGCTGGGGGTGATCCCCCAGCCGAATAACTTTGTACAAATTATGACATGAAATGAAATGCCTTTTGTTCAATGAATGATTGTGATCGGAAAATTTTGAACCATTATTTGTCTGAGTATTTGATTGTATGAGCACAGCAAAACAAAAACTAAATGTGATTATTAATCTAAGTATGAGAGATCGGAAAGCACTCAACATGAGATCGGTAGGGAAGAAATGCTGAATGTAACTTGACCGAAAATTTAACTCGAACACTTAAGATCGGAATCGAACCAACACTTTAGCTCTTAAACTTTCGGAAAGGAGGTCGGCAATAAAACTGGTAGGAAAAGATCTAGTGCTAGTTCACTCCATTTATCAACAGGGATCGGGAATATTCTTGACAGGTCCGGAAATCCGGCAACGGGTTTGAAGGATCGGTAAATGATTTGAGAGATCGGCTGAGTTTCAAGGGATGCGTAGGACTTATCATTGATTCACGTCTTTGCGAGGAGAGGTCGGAAATGTGACCGCCTACCAAAGAGGGATCGGAAACGTGATTAGCTACTCCGAGGAAACTTAGCACCGGGGATCGGTTTCAAAGTATTTTGGGGATCGGCCAAAATATGGTGTCGACAGTATTGTAATGAATGGCTCCAGTGTTAGTGGGAGATTGTTAGTAGTATGCCCTAGAGCATATCACTTAGTATGTATCTTGTGCATATTTTATTAATAAAAGGCATTTCCACTTTTCCATTTACACAATATATTTATGTGTAATAGAAAAGGTCTATTGATATTTTGTTAGAAATTCTATTCTTAAGTTGTTAAGAATATGAGTGACAGTATTTCTCATACAAAGTATCATAAATAGGTTCACAATCGAGGATACTTCATAATAATGACATGACTTATCCAGAAAGATTGTATTCATGTTTGTTCCCAAGTTATTTATATGGGATATAAATAAGATGGAATGGTGAGTCTCATGCCATACAACAAACATGATAGGTACTTATACATGATAAGTAGGCCGAACCAGTGACACTTATGACAAGCACATGGAGTTTACTCTTGTCAATGTTTTGTCATAAATCATATTAGTGCATATAATCTTTAGACCTGAGATAGCACAGTTATCTTTTATATAGGTAGTTTGAGCTTTATACTGCTTTCATACTTGTACTGTGTATGGGTATATGGGCATGTGTTGGCTCCTGCTAGTTATATATGGAGGTAGGTGTTAATCAAGATGGAATATGTTCCTCTAAGTAAATAGAGATAAAATCCTATGTTCATTTAATTGTTCCTGATGCTTCAAGTTCCTGGCCAGGACAGATAGATTAATTCAGAAAAGAGTTTTTTATGAGAAAAATCTTTTTAATCAAGAACTGGAATTAAAAGAGAACATAATATTCATAGCAAATGGGGTTTGACATAAACCATGACTCCAGCTTGAGTTAGGATTTTATAACAGAGAGATTCTGGTGCATGGTAACATATGATTATAGGTTAATTTAAGGTAAACCTTATTACTAATTAGGTGGCCATGGCATGCTATGCTAGGTGTTAACCATGGTCTATGAGGTGCATAAAATGATTTAGAGAAATCATTTATGGTAAGAAAGAGTTCTGATGATATTAAGAGTTGATATCATATCTCATTGCCAATTAGTGATGAGCCTATTAAGTCACACACATACACAAGTTATCACCTAATTAAATATGATTTAATTAATTAATTAAAGAGTTTAATTGATTAATTAAATAGGTTTGGTTTGCAATTAGATTGCGAAGTCCCTAGCATGACTTGAAACCAAATCTAGATTATTGGATGTATAGTATAAGTTAAATTTATATTTAAAGTGTTTAAATATGAATTTAATTAATGAGAAATTAATTAATAGAGATTAGTTAATTAATTTATATTTGATATAAATTGATTAGAAGAAGAGAAATCATTATTTTGGGTTAAGAACTCAAAATTAAGACACAGGGGCATTTCGGTCATTTCACAGGGTGACATGTGGCACCATGAGATGGTGACATATGGCATTACACATAAGCTTTCCAAATGTCTTTTAATCATGTAAGATGATTAAAATTAAGATTAAACATAGGTTTGACACTTGGCACAATGTGATTGGGTCAATTAAACCTAGAACTAATCAAAGGGTGACATATGGCAAGGGTTTAATGTGTTAACCTAGCTATATAAGTGTTGTTATGAAAAAAGAAAAGCAACCAGTAGCCACTCCTCCTTTGTCATGCCATTTTGAGGCTCTCCATCTATTCTTCTTCATCTCTCATCAATTCAAAGAGATTAGCCAACAATCTCTTGAATTAAGAACACCAGAAATTGTTTCTTGTGTCCTGTTTACATCTTTAATCTCTTAAAAGGCAGAACTTGAATTTTAATTAATAGAAAAGGCTTTAGAAGCTATTCAAGGGCTGCCATAGGTGTTCTTGGTGTGGACAAGCTAGAGTGACAACATCTGGTGCCCTGAAGACGAATCTCAAAGGCAGAACATATGCAGTTGCATCAAGAGGTTAGTGTAATCGTTCTTGATTTAATCTAGGGTTCTAAAATTAATCTGATTAATTTTAAAATCTTAAATGGCAAATACAGATCTAAAAACATATTAAAAGAGTTTTAATATGTTGTTTATCTTTAAAATCAAATAGATAAAAATAAATCTTGCAGGATGCATGTGACCCTAGGTGAAAATTTTTGAATTCAATGGTATAAACTTGTGTTTTTCACGCTTCCGTTCCTTCAAGGCCGTGTAGTGACACACGGGCCGTGTGGCAGCCAGTTTTAAAACTCGAATTTCCTCTCTTATTTTCTGATTCAAATGAGACTCCTAATGCCTTTTGGACTCAAAATGTCCAAACCCTAGAGCAACCATTATAAATAGAAGAGAAAACATTAGAAAATGGGGGCTGTCTCTCTCTCTTTTATCTTTCGTTAGCACTTTTAGGAGTTTTAAGAGGCTCACATTTTGCACTCTCTCCAGCCGTCTTGAGGAGAAGAACATCAGTACCAAAAGGAGTTTTCCAGCTGAAGCTCCACAAGATCAAAGCTGCAAACTCTCTTCGGTTCCTTCATTTCATCTCTCTAGATAGATTTTTATTGCTTTATTTCTTCTACATGATTTTCTTTTTACTGTTTTTACCTTTTATCTTGATGTTTGCTAAACTCACCATGAGTGAGTAGTTTTTTATATTCTGGAATTGGGAGAGTAGTGCTTGTAATCATTGTTATGGATAAACATTAAATTCTATTTATTGGATTTGAGATTTGTTCGTTGATTTAATTTCTTGTGATCTTAATGCATGCTATGTGCTGGTACCCACTTAGCCATAATTGTAGATGTTAATTGAAGAACTGAAAGGTGAAGATTAATATTAGAAAATCAAGATCTTGAACTTAGGGATTCTGACCTAGACATAGGCTGATAACTTTGTGGAACTTAAAAAATAGTCAATGACCTTAAGAGATTTTAATTAATCTGATCGCCATAAAAGTAGGTTCAAGTTAATTAGAATACACCCTAGGTACCTTGAGAGAGGACTTAGGATACCTTAGGATTGATTTTCATCAAGGTAAACGATTCTCAAAACTAGTAAATAAATAAGATAACATCCATAGCAAGATTCAGTTGTGAAATCTTAATTCCGAAATTGTTCCAAAATAGATTACTTCATTTTAAGTTTACCATTCTAGTGTTTAAAGTTAACAAACTTCATTCCCTAAGTATTAAATAGCCTAAATAGTTAAGATTACTGTGTAGATTGGTACTTGCAAATCAAAGTCCTCATGGGAACAATACTCTACTCATCACTTTATTACTTGTTAACGATCCGTGCACTTGCAGGGTTGTAAAACTAGCGAAACAAGTTTTTGGCGCCGTTGCCAGGGATTTTTGGTTTTAGTAATATCAAGCGATAGGAAATTTAGCTGATTTAGGCAATTATATTTATTATGTAATTTTATTTTACTGGTTGTATTTCTCTTCTTTTCTCTCAAGTGCCCGATCTGGTATATGACCAGAATAAGGCCAGAAGAAGAAATTTTGGACTGTAATCCGGAGATAGACAAAACTCTGAGAGCCATCAGGAGGGAAAGGAAACATCAAGAGCACGGTCAAGAAGATCATGAAATTCCAACCATGGTCGATAATAATGACAGACCAAGACTCTTGAGAGATTACGGAGCTCCATTTGTCCAAGGATTTCAGCCTAGTGTCACTAGACCCATAGTGGAAGCCAACAACTTTTAATTAAAACCAGCATGGCTCCAAATGATTCAATAAACCCAGTTTGCAAGTTCACCAACGGAAGACCCACACTATCACCTTGTGACACCCCTTACCCGACTACAGTGTAGCCGAGCAAGTTATGCCACACAGTGTGCCGGAGCACTCTATTTTATCTTAATTCATTTTTATCGTAGTTTTGAATATAACTTGTGAAATATAATTCATTTATTGAAATTGTAATTTATTTGAGGTTCCGAAAATTTTAAAGAAAATCCGGCGGAGTACCGGCTAAAAATGGAGAAAACAGTTCTTTGGAACCTGTGAAAAACACTTCTAATAATCATATTCATCTATTCACAAACTCCAATATCAAAATCTCAATATTTTTCAACCATTCGTTTCTCAATCATTCATCACATTTGATAGTCATGTGATCCACAGATCAATATTCACTTTTCCATTTACAAACACAATTTTGCATTATTTACATGAAAATCAAAATACATTACATAAGTTTCATTTACACAAAGGAAAATAAAAATCAATTACAAAATACCAAAATGAAGCCTAGTGTCCTACCAATGCACTGTAGACGGTGAGGTGACACGGACACTATGCGTAATCGTGAACCGCCTTACCGAATCGTGGTCTACTGGGCCCCTCTGTCCAAATCTTCGTACCTACGCGTTGCAAAGCGACGCTAAGCATAAAGCTTAGTGGTGCCAATAATACAAGAAAATATAATATGCAAATAAAAATAATAATTTCCTTGCTATTGTGTTCATAAGAAATGAGTAATTACTAACTTATTGTTTAGTTGAGGGCTAATCATGTTTTATGATATTAACTTCTTCATGCATTTCGTTAATTATTTTTTTTTTCATGATCTTGAGCTTCCTTGTATTTTTGTAATGATTCCTGATACTTAATTTTCGTATTTTCTTTAATAATCAGTTCACAGTTATACTTTTCCATTCATTTGGTTGCCCAAGTAACCTATACTGGATGACTGGACTGGATAACGGGTCGTTGGCACTGGGCACCGCGGTGCCTCGGGCCGTCATACCATGGGACGCAGAACGTCAACCACGTATGCAGTCAATATAGCTAAAAGCTATGATATCACATAATCGGGCATAAAAGCCATGAATACGGGCATAAAAGTCATGGATACGGGCATAAAGCCATGAATACAGGCACAAAGCCTTTCCTTTCACAGTACTGCTAAAACAATACCCTATTGGCATGCCAAACTATCCAAACCAATCTAGTTAGGTATATTAGGGCATTTGATACTTTTAAAATTTTCAAATTTTGAATTTCAAGTTTTGGTGTCACTATTCACCTCATTGGTCAACAAAAATGTTGACTTTTGGATAGAAAATAGGTGTATTGGTTTTAACACCCCAAACATACCACATTTTGTATTTAAAACTTGTTGGAATTAATTACTATTACCATTTCTAAGTTTAAACCAAGGGAAGCAGAATTTTCAGTTTGTGAAGCTTAACTTTACTGTTCCATTAAGCACTGTTCCAGTGGGAATTTGAAGAAATGGCAAACATGAAAGTTGTTCCTTATTTTGTCTAGTTGAATTTTTTTTTTTAATCACTCCATTTGGAGTTTTGTAGCTCCAGATATAGTCCAAAAACCACAGCTGGCCGGATTTCCATTCTGCACTGCCATTTGGGTTAGGTTCTTGTCATAATTTGGGGTAGGTTTCTTCATGAAAGTTGTTTGTCTATGTCTTAACTTGTCGCTGTAAAAATTTCAGGTCAATTGACCTTATCAACAGTGAGTTATGGCCAAATGAATAATTACTGTTCATTTGGTCATTTCTGCAGGTGCTGTTGTAGGGTATCCGGATTGGGGCCAACTTTTGGTCCACTTGCTTTGGTCTTTTGGGCATAGTTTCTTCAGCAAAAATGTGCCATCATAAGCCTAGTTTCATGTCCAATTGGCCAAACACCAATTGGACCAATACAGCCAAAGATATGGCAGTCCAAGTGGACTGAAATTTGATCACCTACTATTTCTTTGTCTTTAGGCAGCCTACACATTCACTTTGCCATGCATTAACTCACTTCAAATTATGATTAACCTGCCTTAAATGGTCACTAATTAACCACTAGAATGTCCATTAATCAATTCAAATGCCAAGTCCAATTTTCACCCTTAAAACCCTATTTCCCATTATGAATTTTCACAACTTACCTTAATTAACTACTAGTTCATTATCCTTATATTTATACACTTTAAACATGGTTTCTAGTTCACTCCAAGTCCATCACAAACACTCAATCCTATTCCTTCCTTAGGGCAGCCGAAATCCATGGCATACATACCCATAAGTTTCATTCATTTAATCCACAATTTCATACTCATTTTTAAGTCCTTAACATGGAACAAGAGATATACATGCATAATTAAGCACTAACCACTTTGCTCAACTTATTGAGCTTGTGAAAACTCTAGAATTTCTCCTCTTTGTGGCTGCCTAGAGTTTCCTTGTGAAGTGGGGACAAGTTTTAGTGAAGGTGACTTAGGGTTTAGTAGTGGAATTTCATGGAAAATGGAAGAAATTAAAGGAAACTTTCATGGAGGGTTATGGAAAAGGGGAGGTCACGTTTTGGCTGAAGAAGAAGAAGAAGAAGATGACCAGAATTTTTGGTCTCATTTGGTCTCTTTTATTAGTTAATTAAAGGGTTGTTTAATTGTGATTGGAGGAAGCTTTTAAAATGACATCGCAATATGTCATATTTGGCATTGTATTGCATTTTCTTTTCTTTTCTTTTCTACTAACTTTCAATTAATTTTTCATCAATATTAATTCATATTTTATGTCATAATAATTATTTACTCAACTGGACAAGTCGGCCAAAAATCGTCTCTGAAGGCGAAATGACCAAAATGCCCTCCGTTTGGCTTAACGGGTCAAAATTGTCTGTACCGATTGTAAAATTTTTCTAAATATTTTCTTGGCATTCTAATTCCATAGGAACCTCAATGACCCTTCTCATTTGGTCTAGGGCTCCTCGTTGCGAGAACCGCAACTTCCCTCTGGGTTACCCATCGCTTGGGCACCGGCTCATTTGACTTGGTTGTATTTTATTTCTAAAATTTTTCCTAAATTTTTCTTATTAATATTTGAGTTAATTTTGGTTCTTGACTTTAGTTTAAATATTTTTCCGGACGTTCTAGCTGTCCGGACCGACACCAGTCACCGGAACAGTAGAATGTACGGAGTTGCTACCGGGAGGGTGTTACACACCTCCAGTGCTTTCTTGCCCTATGTGATACATTCAAGATGAATGGAGTGTCTGATCAAGCAATAAAACTCAGAGCATTCCCATTCTCCCTTCGGGACAGAGCAAGGAAGTGGTTACTTTCTCAACCGGCTAGAATGTTCACCACTTGGGAAAACCTCTCTAAAGCTTTTCTAGCAAGGTATTTTCCACCTACGAAGACTGCAAAACTAAGGCTTGAGCTCAACACCTTCAGATAAAAGGAAGGAGAATCACTCTATGATGCATGGTAAAGATATAAAGACCTATAGAGGGAATGTCCACACCATGGCATAGAAGATTGGCTATTAGTTCAAAATTTCTATAATGGATTACTACCCTCTACAAGGAGCACAATTGATGAAGGAGCGGAAGCATGAAAAACACAAGTTTATACCATTGAATTCAAAATTTTTCACTTAGGGTCACATGCATCATGCAAGATTTATTTTTATCTATTTGATTTTAATGATAAAAAACATATTAAAACTCCTTTAATATGTTTTTGGATCTGTATTTGCTATTTAAGATTTTAAAATTAATCAGATTAATTTTAGAACCCTAGATTAAATCAAGAACAAACACACTAACCTCTTGATGCACTGTAGTGTATTTGCGCCTTTGAGATTCATCTTCAGGACACCAGATGTTGTCCCTCTAGCTTGCCTACACCAAGAACACCTATGGCAGCCCTTGAATAGCTTCTAAAGCTTTTTCTATTATTTAGAAAATCAGGTTCTACCTTTTAAGAGATTAAAGATGTAAACAGGACACTAGAAACGATTTCTAGTATTTTTAATTCAAGAGATTGCTTGCTAATCTCTTGGAATAGATGAGAGATGAAGAAGAAGAGAAGGAAGACTCTTGGGTGGCGGCACCAAGGATGAGGAGCTACTAGTTGTGTGTTTTACTTTTCCATAACAACACTTATATAGCTAGGTCACCACTTAAACCCTTGCCACATGTCACCCTTTGATTGGTTCTAGGTTTAATTGACCCAATCACATTGTGCCAAGTGTCAAACCTATGTTTAATCTTAATTTTAATCATCTTACATGATTAAAAGACATTTGGAAAGCTTATGTGTAATGCCATATGTCACCATCTCATGGTGCCACATGTCACCCTGTGAAATGACCGAAATGCCCCTGTGTCTTAATTTTGAGTTCTTAACCCAAAATAATGATTTCTCTTCTTCTAATCAATTTATATCAAATATAAATTAATTAACTAATCTCTATTAATTAATTTCTCATTAATTAAATTCATATTTAAACACTTTAAATATAAATTTAACTTATACTATACATCCAATAATCTAGATTTGGTTTCAAGTCATGCTAGGGACTTCGCAATCTAATTGCAAACCAAACCTATTTAATTAATCAATTAAACTCTTTAATTAATTAATTAAATCATATTTAATTAGGTGATAACTTGTGTATGTGTGTGACTTAATAGGCTCATCACTAATTGGCAATGAGATATGATATCAACTCTTAATATCATCAGAACTCTTTCTTACCATAAATGATTTCTCTAAATCATTTTATGCATCTCATCGACCATGGTTAACACCTAGCATAGCATGCCATGGCCACCCAATTAGTAATAAGGTTTACCTTAAATGAACCTATAATTATATGTTACCATGCATTGGAATCTCTCTGCTACAAAATCCCAACTCAAGCTGGAGTCATGGTTTATGTCAAACTCCATTTGCTATGAATATTATGTTCTCTTTTAATTCCAGTTCTTGATTAAAAAGATTTTCTCATCAGAAACTCTTTTTTTATTAAATCTATCTGTCTTGGCTAGGAACTTGAAACATTAAGAACAATTAAATGAATATAGTATTTTATCTCTATTTACTTAGAGGAATAGATTCCATCTTGATCAACACCTACCTCCATATATAACTAGTAGGAGTCAACACATGCCCATATACCCATACACAATACAAGTATGGAAGCAGTATCAAACTCAAACTACCTATATACAAGATAACCGTGCTATCTCAGGTCTAATGATTATATGCATTGATATGATTTATGACAAAACATTGACAAGAGTAAACTCCATGTGCTTGTCATAAGTGTCACTAGTTCGGCTTACTTATCATGTATAAGTTTCTATCATGTTTGTCATTTGGCATGAGACTCACCATTCCATCTTATTTATATCTCATATAAATAACTTGGGAACAAACATGAATACAGTCTTTCTGGATAAGTCATGTCCTTATTATGAAGTATCCTCGATTGTGAACCTATTTATGATACTTTGTACTAGAAATATTGTCACTCATATTCTTAACAACTTAAGAATAGAATTTCTAACAAAATATCAATGGACCTTTTCTATTACACATAAATATATTATGTAAATGGAAAAGTGGAAATGCCTTTTTATTAATAAAAACATGTACAAGATACATACTAATTGATATGCTCTAGGGCATGCTATTAACAGTTGATTCAGCTGCGGAGGGTGATCTAATGGAAAAAACAGTGACATAAGCACTTGAACTTCTAGAAAGGGTTGCATACCATAATTTTGAGTGGTCAAATGAAAGAGGAAATGCAAGGAGAACTGCAGGGGTCCTAGAAGTAGATGCCCTAAGCATGATAAATGCTCAATTTGATCAGCTTACAAAGAGGCTCGAAAGAATGCAAGCCAATGCAGATGGTACAAACAGTCAACATGAGGACAGCTATGGAGGAGGATACATGAGTTTAGAACACAACAATTTCAATAAACCCTCCTCAGAACAGATGAACTATGTGAATAATGGAGGAAACTTCATTCAGAGGCAACCCAATAATCCATATTCAAATACTTACAACCCTGGATGGAGGATGTTAGTAGTATGCCCTAGAGCATATCATGTAGTATGTATCTTGCACATGTTTTATTAATAAAAGGCATTTTCACTTTTCTGTTTACATAATATATTTACGTGTAATAGAAAAAGTCCATTGATATTTTGTTAGAAATTATATTCTTAAGTTGATAAGAATATAAGTGACAGTATTTCTAGTACAAAGTATTATAAATTAGTTCACAATCGAGGATACTTCACATAAGACATGACTTATCTAGAAAGATTGCATTCATGTTTGTTCCAATGTATTTATATGAGAAATAAGTAAGATGGAATGGTGAGTCTCATGTCATATAACATGTAACACCCCTATGTTCGGTAGTGCGTTCTACTGTTCCGATGAACAGTGTCGGTCCGAACAGCTAGGATGCCTAGAACTACATTTAAATGTTAGTGAGGAGACATAAAATAATGAAATAAAGAAAGGAAAATACAAGAAAAAAAAAGGAAAAATAATAGCAGTGAAATGAAACTATGCTAAATGAGCCAGCACCGCAGTGATGGGTGACTGCATAGGGAAGTTATGGCACAAGCAATGGCTGACCCCAGGACTGCAGGGAACCCTCAGAATTTAGTTTCGAGACATAATTAAAGACTTATTAAAGTATATATTTCATTAGAAATATCAAAGAAAAATTAATTAATTAGTGCAAAGGAAAACGAGAAATCAAAAAATCGACAAAACTCGGTGTTACCGAAAAATCGGGAATGCAACCCGAATAGGGACATTGTGGTCAAATGACACCCAGAGTTGCCTTTTGACCTAAATGTCCATTAAAAATATGTAATATTAAATATTGAAAATGTCATGAAAATAAGAAGTTTTATACATAGTGTGATTAAAGAAATTATGAGGATTAATTGGAATATTCATAAGTTAATTATTATAATGTTAGCCTAAAGTTAGTGGAAAGTTAGTGGCACATAATATATTCATAAAGCTAAATTAATGGAGTATATGTAGACCTAAGTGGACAGAATTTATGATCAAAAAACACTTCGTTTCTCCATTTCAAACACCCATGCCAAAGTGAGTTTCTCTTCCACACCTCCATGGCTACCCCTTCATGCAAGCTCCATCTACCATGATTAAGCCGTGATTTCTTGCAAGTTTCTTCATTAAAAGTGTTGTATACCCCTTGGGCAGCAATAAGGGAGCAAGAAAGATAAGTTTTGGTGGAGTTTTGAAGAAGTCCAAAGAGGTAAGTGGTTATTTTCAATTCTTATTTCATTAAAAGTATAACTAAGGTTGTGGGTAGTTGAATTATGGAAGAAAATTGAGGTTTGATGAATTATTGGTGATGGAGCATTTTGGCAGCCATGAAACCTTACCATGAACAGCTTGTCCTTGAATTTAAATGGTTGTTTGGATGTTGATTTAAATGTTTAATTGTATTGAAGTTGAATTCCATGTGTAAAGTTTGATATATAAGCTTGAAAAGTGAAAATGGAAGTTGATGGGTATGTGTAAACTTGTGGCAGCCTCATGAATAAGATTGAAATGTTTAAGTTCATGAAATATTATTGAATTATGTTGCTTATGGTGGCAGCATGTGTATGTGAATAATTGTTAGGATTTGGACATGTAAATGGGGTATGTTCATGTGGTTAAATTATTATAATTGGACTTTGAAAATTCTGAGTTATAATGTGTATGTTAAGAGTGGTTACAAGCTGCCCAAAATGACCAAAATGTGGTGTCAAGTGTGTTAATGTTATCGTACCAAATCAGAATTGGCATAAAAGGTAAACTTGGTAAGTATTGAATGTGTAATTGGTAAGTGTTGAATAATGTGTAATAGGGCAGTGTACATTTTAGCTTAGAACCTTAAGTGTGTGACTCAAATTGTCACACCTTCCCCCTTTGTAAGGCATAACATGATCCCGTAGAATACCTAATGAACTACCGAACTTCACCTACCGATAACTCATTAAGTACCCTACAAGGGATTTTAAAACAATTTTCTTATTTTTGACAAGTGGTGAGCATTTTCTAATTGGTATCAAAACATTTAATTAAAGTTGAAAGCTAGTTAAAATTTTTGGCCCATTTTATTTTTCCGCAAATTTTATAAAAATTTTGGCAGAATTCCGTTTGTGTTTTGAGAAAAAAGTTCTTCAAATGCCTGAAATAAAGCACTTCCAATAATTTTTCTCAACAACTTCAGATTCACAATCATCTCAATCAATTTCACAAGTTTAAAATTCAACAATCCTCAAGATACTGTCAATCAATTTCATACATTCATATTTCTTTGAAGATAAACAATTTATATATACATCATACTAAAATTTACATTAAGAAAATCCAAACTAAAATTTATTGCAAATTTTATACAAATTTTGTACAAGCTGCTCAAGACTCATTTTCACATGTCCATACATTTATGTGCAATACATACATCAAAATGAATATTTACAGTCAGGGTATAAATTATACCTGATATAACTTCAGGTTAAGTCGCTCCACAATCCTCAGCAGCTCATCTACTGCTTCTCTAGTCTCTAAATCTGTGACAGTAATAACAGCTATCGCTGAGTACTGAGACTCAGTGGTGTTCAACATACTAAAATAATCTTTATGCAGAATTAAAATCACATTTATTCAAACTTTGGTCTGAATATGAGGATTAAATACAAACATGAATTATGAGATTTTAATCCAAACAAGATCATTTCAAAGTATCAAAACACATTTCATAAAACCCACAGTTATATCATGCCATTCGAAACAAATATAATCTCAATAGCTAGAGGCTAAGGAGAAGTCACATCACAAGGCTAGCTGGCTCAAATATATGGATATCCATTCTATTTCCTCTTCTACTGGCACACCTCAACACTTCATCCAAAGAAGGAATCAAAATTTGAAACTGATTACCCCCACTAGTCATGTTAGTGAGGTGTTCAAATATATGGTCATGACACTGTAGTTTCAAAACTTATCTTAACAATTTACCAAACATTGCCGTTTCAAATATACACAATAACTTTCAACAATTTAAATCAAAGCATCATAAATAATATCACAATTCCCGGTGTTCTTTTCAACTGAAACACACAATTTTACAGTGTTTCAGTACCATAACTTAGCATAAATCCAAAAATAAATTTAACTTCACTTTTACCTAGCTCTAATGTGCTAAACTCGATGTTCTTTAAATTTTGTGTTTTGGGGTTACTATTCACTATACTATTCAAGTCAAATTGTTGACTTTCTAAGGCTTAATAGGTATAGGAATTCCAACTTCACCCACATACCACATTTTGGTCACTAAATTTGTTGGTTTTGGTTGTTTACTCAAATTCTAAGTCTTTTAGGCAATTTGGTAAATTTTCAGTTTTGGTGTCTGAGGTTGCACTGTTCCATTGGTCATTTTTATGTTAGAATTTGGCAAAACTTTCTTCAAAGAAAATGTTCCTTATTGTCTTAAGTTTATTTTCCTTTTTGAATCACTCCAATTGGAGTTTTGTAGCTCAAGTTATAGCAATTTGAACCATGGCTGCCGGATTGGACTTAACCCAGATTTTCCGGGCAATTTTGGTTCTGGCAGTTTTAGGTTACCAACTTGGGGTGGCCAAATGACTTGGTTAATGGCATAATTTGGGTTTGTGTTCTTCATGAAAGTTTTAGGTCTATATCTCAGCTGTCCACTGGTAAAAGTTCAGGTCCACTGGTAAAAGTTTTAGGTTTGTGGAAGCATTATTTTCTCTTTTTCACTGTGTTCGTAAAGGTCCAAAGGACTGCGGCGTCACTTTTTACGATTCGAAATTTGAGTTTAAATTGACTTCGCAGTCGTTCCCGATAAGGTCACCCATCGCTGTGACTCTCGACTCATTTAACTTCTTATGTTCTGTTTTTCTTGTTTATACTTAACTAATTGGCAATTACTAATTATTTGGGTTTAAGGCTTATCTAGTTGTCTTAAGTATGGTTCTAATCCCCTTAATTGTCCGAGCCGACATCGGTCACCGGAACAGTGAAATATACCAGCCATACAAATAGGGGTGTTACACCAATTGGTATGAGACCAATTGGAGGTGAAACTAGGCACAAAATGTGCCAACTTTCATGAAGGAAGCTTACCTAAATTCTGCCTAGAAGGTGACTTGAAAAATGACCAAATCCGGATTAGTGACTTGAAAGCCTGAAAATTGACCATTTGGGCAGTAGTTAGTGTTTTGACCATAACTTACTCAAAAACAGGTCCAATTGACCTGAAATTTTTACCATGAATAGTTGAGACATATATCTACAATTCTTATGAATGCACCAAAGCCCAGAAATGGCCAAAACCAAGCCAAACAGCTTGCACAAATTCAGGTACCAAAACTGGCCGAACCAAAAGTGACCTAAAAATGACCTAAGCCTATCATTTTAGTGCATTCTGCCCAGCATTGGTAAATAGACCATATCTTGGTCTACACAACTCAGAATGACCTGAAATTTTGCCCCACATGCAATAAAACATAGACTTACAAGTTTTTAGTTTGGACCGAAACCCAAAAACCGAGGGAACTAGGTCGTCCGGCTAGGTCAAAATAGTATACCGAAATCTGATAAATTGCAATAGAATGCAATACACTTGAAAATTAATTTGGTAACATATACCAACACTAAAGGGCTATAAAATGTGACATATTGGTAACATTGGAATTGACTCACTTAGAGTGCATTAAAGGTCAACATTATAAGTTGACTAATGAAATGAATTGAAGGGAATAGTACCAAGAAAATTTAGATATTGGATTTTATGATTGGAAACAAATTCATTGAGTACTGAAACACTTTAAATTATGTGTTTCAGTTGATAAGGATATTGAGAAGCATAAAGAACATTGAGTCAAGGCCTAGGAGAGACTCAAATCAGGTTTGTGCACAACTAGTTTTTAACTGATTTTGCTCTGAATATTTCATATGATTAAATGACATATTTTTCTTATGTATTGTGTTTACCAAGCATTGGATTTAATTCAATGATTATTGAAATTGTTATAGTATGTATGAATTTAGCTTTGTGAAATGGTATTTCCACAAGTATTAAGCATTGTTGTGAATTGAATAAATTATGTTTTAAAAATTTGTGATAGAACATGTTTTGAATTGTGATGGGCAATTTGTATGGAAAAATGCAAATTTATGATTTGAATTGTGATGAGCATAAAAAATTATTAGATATTGGAATTGACTTTGAATCGAATTGTATAGTGATTTATGCTCACTAAAAGGATTGTGATATTGTTTTATATCTCACTATAGATGCTTAACTAGGTTATTACCCGTCTCTCTCATTTGTTGAGAAGACAATGGAGTTAGTTGTATTTTGATTACCATGGTACGTGCACAGGCTTAGATTCTCCTCTTATTAGAGGTTAGATCTAAGTTTTTATATTATGGCCCTTTCAGAAGATTCATTATTGTAATGTGTACTGTGCATGATGATTCAATCTCCCCGACCATAGGGAGTTAGAATCCGATTCGACCTCCCCGACCATAGGGAGTTAGAATCACCCTGAAGATGGCGCTTTCGGATTAGTCTTGCATAGTTAGTGAGATAAAGAATGGCTTTTGAGATAAAGAATGGTTTTTGAATAGTAAAGAATTGTGATTTCAATTATGATTTATGTATAATTGATTTTGTTGGAATTACCTTAAATAGTTAGTTATGAATTGATAAATTGAATTTCATGATCAAAGTCATTTTATAAAAATGATTTATATTATTGGCAATGAATATTTTGACTTTTGGAATTTGATGACTATTTAGATTTCCAAATTATTTGCTGTAATTTTTATTAAGGTATATTGTACTATGTTTTAAATTATAGTTGTGCACCACTGAGTTCACCACTCAGCGATAGCTTTGTATGCTGTCGCAGGTGAAAAGAGCATAGAGCAATTGAGTAAGCTTTTTTGAAGAGACATTCAGATCAGCTCCAGGTATACCCATGTACATAGGTTTTGAGTATGCATGTAATAATATATATGTAAATTATTTAAGCAGTTGTATAAAAACTCTTGCACAATATTTTGGTATGTAATTAAATGTAAATTATTGTAAATGTAAATTTGAGATTTCATTTACCTGAATAGTTTTGTAATAGTAATTTTGAGTCTTGTAATCAAAGAAATGATTCTTTTATGAAGAGATTGGTTTGAAAATGAATTGATTTGATTATTGAGATTTGAATTCTGAGTTGAAATGAAGTTATTGGAGTTGTATTTGAGAAAACATATTCGGAGTGTCTTTCTTTTTAGGTTTGAAGAACTGTTTTCTCAAAACACAGCCGACACTTTGCCGAAATTTTGAAAAAAATTTTATAACACCATATTTTAATCAATGATTTAAATTTCATGAAAATTGTTTTAAAATCCCTTGCAGTATATCTAATGGGTTATCGGTAGGCGAAGTACGGTAATTCATTAGGTATACTACGGGATCATGTTACATCTTACGGGGGAGTAGGGTGTGACATAACAAACATGATAGGCACTTATGCATGATAAGTAGGCCGACCCAGTGACATTTATGACAAGCACATGGAGTTTACTCCTGTCAATGCATTGTCATAAATCATATCAGTGCATATAATCTTTAGACCTGAGATAGCATAGTTATCTTGTATATAGGTGGTTTAAGTTTGATACTACTTTCATAGTTATACTATGTATGGGTATATGAGCATGTGTTGGCTTCTGCTAGTTCTATATGGGGGTAGGTGTTGATCAAGATGTAATCTGTTACCCTAAGTAAATAGGGATAAAATCCTATGTTTATTTAATTATTCTTAATGTTTCAAGTTCCTGGCCAGGAACTTGAAACATCAAGAATAATTAAATAAGACAGATAGATTTAATCAAAAAAGAGTTTATAATGAGAAAATCTTTTTAATTAAGAACTGGAATTAAAAGAGAACATAATATTCATAGCAAATGGGGTTTGACATAAACCATGAATTCAGCTCGAATTGGGATTTTGTAACAGAGAGATTCTAGTGCATGGTAACATATGATTATAGGTTCATTTAAGGTAAACCTTATTACTGATTGGGTGGCCATAGCATGCTATGCTAGGTGTTAACCATGGTCTATGAGGTGCATAAAATGATTTAGAGAAATCATTTATGGTAAGAAAGAGTTCTGATGATATTAAGAGTTGATATCATATCTCATTGATGAGCCTAGTGAGTCACACACATACACAAGTAATCACCAAGTTAAATGTGATCTAATTAATTAGTTAAAAAGTTTAATTGATTAATTAAATATGTTTGGTTTGCAATTAGATTGCAAAGTCCCTAGCATGGCTTGAAACCAAATCTAGGTTGTTGGATCTCTAGTATAAGTTAAATTTATATTTAAAGTATTTAAATATGAATTTAATTATGAGAAATTAATTAATAGAGATTAATTAATTAATTTATATTTGATATAAATTGATTAGAAGAAGAGAAATAATTATTTTGGGTTGAGAACTCAAAATTAAGACACAAGGGTATTTTGATCATTTCACAGGGTGACATGTGGCACCATGAGATAGTGACACATGGCACTACACATAAGCTTGCCATTTGTCTTCTAATCATGTAAGATGATCAAAGTCAAGATTAAATCTAGGTTTGACACTTGGCACAATATGATTGGGTCAATTAAACTAATAGCTAATAAGAAGATGACATGTGGCAAGGGTTTTAAGTGATGACCTAGCTATGTAAGGGAAAGGATGAAAGAAAAAATAGAACAATCTGATTTTCTCAAAAGAGGTGCCGCCACCTTGTCTTCCTCTTCCTCTCTTCTTCTTCATCTCTCATCAATTCAAAGAGAATTGCCAACATTCTCTTGATTTAAAATTGCTAGAAATCGTTTTTAGTGTCCTATATACATCTATAATCTCTCTAAAGGCAAAAACCTGAATTTCTAATTGATTGGAAAGGCTTGGGAAGCTGTTCAAGGGGCTGCCATTGGTGATCTTGGTGTGGACAAGCTAAAAGGACAACATCTGGTGTCCTAGGTGCATCCCAAAGGTACTAAACATAACTGCAGTGCATCAAAAGGTTTATGCACATGTTTTTTATTTAATCTAGGGTTCTAATGAATTAATTTGTTAATTCTAAAATCTTAAATGAAAAATGTAAATCAAAAAACATATTAAAAGTTTTTTAATATGCTGTTTATAATTGAAATCAAATAGGTAAATAATAAATCTTGCATGATGCATGAGACCCTAAAAGAAAAAATTTTGAATTCAATGATCTAAATTAATATTTTTCATACTTCTGCTCCTTCAATTGGTATTAGAGCCACTATATTTGCCATTTAGATTGTTGATTATATGATTTAATTGTGCGATTTAATCAAGAGTTGATTGAATTATTGCTAGTTGGACCAACAATGTGGTAGCATGAAGATGAACACCATTGGTGCACATGGTTTGGTGCATCCAACCATGCGCATGGCTTTTTTGCTTGTTTGTGGGCTTGGTTTCAAGGCCCATAATTAGGCGCATGACTAATTAAAGTGTTTAATTAGGAGTTTTAATCACACAATTAAATTTTGATTCAAATCTGAATTTTTAAATTTGTTTGAATGTGATTCAAATCTGAATTTTTAAATTTGTTCGAATCATATTCAAATCTAGACTTTTAAGTTGAATATGAGATATTCAATTTAATTTAAGTATGTATGTTTTATTTAATTGTTAAATAGTGATATGCATGATGGATGATCATGGACAATAAAAGACTAATATGATTAGATTTATTTCTTTTATGTTTCTTTGGGTTGTAAATTAATTAATTTATTTTAATTTATTTTGGTGGCATGTATTATAAAGGTTGTAATATTTTTTGGGTTGTAATTTCATTTATTTGGTTCTTGTAAATTCGCCTTGGTATGCCAAGGATTACTATGTAATTGGATTGCAAGAAGATCAAGGAGGTCAAGAGCATTGGTGGGACCAGTGGGAGGAATTAAAGATCAGGTGTTGATTATGTACTCCTTCTGCAACTCTTGTAATATGAATGAATGAAATGTACCTAGGAATGCTCTGATTCAATTTTGGGTGGCTCAGAATTGAATCCCTTAGAAAGTCCATGATCATACCATATTTATTATCTATGAATGCATGAGATTTATGGGAATGTATGCAAGTATATGATATATGCATGCTAATTGGATAATGTGCAAAGTGAGACCATAATAGTAATTAGGACGACCACAAAATCTTTCAAACAAACGATTAAGTTGGAAATGGTATAACTAAATTAATTATAACATCGGCTCTCTATTGAGGCAATTATTTTAAGAAATTTTAAATACTTGCATATGATGCAATTAATTGAAGAGATTTTCTTAAGAATAATTATTAAGCATGAAATGTTGTAAATATGTAAATGGTTTGTGGCCAATAATGGATGTGCCTGAGGACATTAAAATTATTTGCATGTTTACTGGCTCAATGGGATCAACTTAACTAATGCAAGATAAGTCAATAATAGATGTGCCTGAGATTTTGAGCATTAGGGGCTAGGTAAAAGAATTGAACCTCACATGAGATGTGATGGGTAAAAAGTTGCTCACTTATAGTTTATTGTAATTCCAATAATAGATGTGCCTGAGGATGATCAATAGGATTACAAGAATTCAATCACCCACTAGAAATCCATCCAACTAGGATTTCCATTTTCTACTTTGGAAGTGTAGGATTCGCTAAGTTAGTGGGAGGACCAATTTGATTAAAAGACCATAATCATTTCAGTTAAATACATGATACATTTACTAATTAATCTGGTTATTTTCTGCAGTTAATTTTCTAATAATAATGAGCACACCACAACCACTATCATCCAATATCCTTGCAAGCATACTTGATCGCAATAGGTTGACAGGACCTAATCTCTCTGATTGGCTAAGAAATTTGAAACTTGTCCTGAACCTTGAACATATAGGATATGTTTTAGACTCAAATGTTCCTGGTCCCTTACCTCCAAAGGCCACTCAAGAGGAACATGAAACTTTCGACAAGTGGAAGGAGCATGATATGAGAGCCAAGTGTTACATGCTTGCTTCTATGAGTAATGAGTTACAGAAGTAGCATTAGAACATGCAGAGTGCAAGTGAGATCTTCCTTCACCTACAAGAGTTATATGGTGAGCACAGCAGGAATGCTAGGTATGAGATATCTAGATAGCTATTCCACATGAGGATGTTTAAGGGATAGAATGTTGGGGATCATGTCCATAAGAAGATTCAGCTGATTGAGCAGCTGGAACATCTTAACTTTAATATGGATTTTCAACTGCAGACGAATTTGATCCTTCAGTCCCTTCCTGAGTCTTTTTGGAATTTTGTGACAAATTTCCATATGACTGAACAGGAATGCACCTTAGCTGGTTTACTCAACATGCTGGTTATTGTCCAAAAGAATATACCGGGTAATAAAGGAAAAGGGGTATCTTTGATTGCATCTTCTTCTGTTGGAAAGTCCAACAAGAAGAAGGGCAATAAGAAAAAGAAACCTAAAATTCCTGGTCCTTCCATTAAGATAGCTAAACAGACAGGGAAGACTAAAGCTGATGGAGGCAAAGGAAAGTGTTTCCACTACTAGCAGGATGGGCACTAGAAAAGGAACTGCCCAGAGTATCTTGCTTCTCTAAAGGACAAGAAGGATACACCTTCGGAAGGTATGTCCATATCTTGTTATTAAGATTTTGATGCTACTCATAGTTCATCTATACCTTGGGTTTTAGATATTGGTGCCAGTTCTCACATTTCTTATGATATGCAGGAACTAGTAAACAATAGCAGCTTGCGTTCTCGAGATGTTAGACTCCGGATTGGCTATGGCTCAACTATTAAAGCTTTAGCCATAGAATTTAAATCTTTTTATATGTCTAGACATGTTTTGTTTTTGAATAATATCTTATATGTACCTGATGCTTTTAACAACATAATTTCGTTATCTAGTTTGACTAGAGATGGTTATGAATTTCAATTCACAGATGATGTTTGCAATATTTATTTTAGAAATAAATATGTTAGCTCGAGTTATATGAATCATAGTCTTTATTATTTGGCTAATAATGACAAACACAAATTGAATGCAAGTGATCTAAATGAATGCAATGCCATGATGAAAATCAACTCAAGTTTAAAATATATTTGGCACTTAAGATTAGGTCATGTTGCAAAAGATAGGATTGCAAAACTAGAGAAAATGGGGATTCTATCCTCATTGGGTTCTGAACCTACTCCAACTTGTGAATCTTGCCTTCAGGGCAAAATGACCAGATCACCCTTTGTTGGACAAGGGCTAAGAGCTAAAAATATTTTGGAGCTAATAAATAGTGATGTATGTGGCCCATTTAGAGAAATGGCTAGAGGCAGTTTTCATTGCTTTATTACATTTACTAATGATAAATCAAGGTTTGGGTGTTTGTATTTGATGAAATACAAACATGAATCCTTTGAAAAGTTTAAAGAATTTAAATCTGAAGTAGAAAATCAAATAGGAAAAAGTATTAAAGCTCTTTCGATCAGATCGTGTAGGTGAGTACTTGAGTACTGAATTTGATGAATACTTGAGAGAGCATGGCATTGTTTCCCAGCTGACTCCTCCAGGAACACCACAGCTGAACGGTGTATCTGAAAGAAGAAATCACACCCTATTAGATATGGCACGTAGTATGATGAGCTATACTGATATGCCAATCTCCTTTTGGTGATTTGCATTAGAATCAGCTTTGCATATTCTGAATAGGATTCTATCAAAATCAGTATCTTCCACACCTTATGAGATATGGCATGGAACAAAATCAAGTCTTAAGCATGTTAAGATTTGAGGTTGTCCAGCTTATATAAAAAAGTTGAACACTTATAAATTGGAAATCAGATCAGAAAAGGGTCGATTTGTTGGATATCCAAAAGATAGTTTTGGATATTATTTTTATTTACCGACATCACAAAAGGTTGTGGTAGGAAGAGATGCCACATTTCTTGAACAACAGTTTGTTTAAGAAGGAGGCAAAGGAAGGCAAATAGAGTTAGAATTGGAGAATTCTGACCAACCAATAGATCAGATGGATATGGATCCATCTAGTCAACCTACACCTATTGATGAAACATCTAAAGCTTTTCCTCATTGATCAACCAAGGTATCTCATCCATCAGTGAGATATGGTTTCCTCCATGAAGAAGAACAAGAGTTGTCTACTCATGAAGAAGTAGATCATGGAGATGATCCACTTACCTATGAAGAAGCTATATCAGATATAGACTCTTCAAAATGGATTGATGCTATGAAATCTGAGATTGATTCCATATATAAAAATCAAGTTTGGGATCTTGTTGACCCACCTGAAGGTATTGTACCTATAGGGAACAAATGGGTTTTCAAGAAGAAAATTGGTTCTGATGGAAAGGTAGAGACCTATAAAGCAAGGCTAGTCGCGAAAGGGTTTCGCCAAAGGCAAGTAATCAACTATGAGGAGACTTTCTTGCCTGTTGCCATGCTTAAATCAAATAGGATTCTATTAGCAATAGCTGCATACTATGATTATGAGATTTGGCAGATGGATGTTAAAATAGCTTTTCTCAATGGATACATTGAAGAAAACATTTTCATGGAACAACCTAGGGGCTTTGAATCCCATAATGGTTCCAAGGTATGCAAGCTAAATAGATCCATTTATGGCTTGAAACAAGCTTCGAGGAGTTGGAACATCCGCTTGGATGAAGCCATTAAGTCATTTGGTTTTATCAAAAATGAGGGTGAGCCATGTGTATATAAGAAGGTTAGTGATAGTGCTATCACCTTCCTTATTTTATATGTGGATGATATTCTATTGATGGGTAGGTATGTTAACAATTATAAAGGTATGGTTGTCAAATACATTCTACATGAAAGACTTAGGGTGGGTAACCTATATTCTTAGGATTCGCATCTATAGAGATAGAGCGAAAAGAATAATTGGTTTATTCCAAAGTCTATGCTTGGAAAAGGTGTTAAAGAGGTTTAACATGCTTGATTCCAAGAGAGGATTATTACTAGTGAGACATGGTATCCACCTTTCGAAAGAGATGTCTCCAAAGATACCTGAAGAAAGAGATAAAATGGCCAAAATTCCATATGCTTCGGCTATTGGAAGTTTGATGTATGCAATGTTGTTTACTAGGCTGGATATCGAATATGCTGTTAGTTTGACTAGCAGGTATCAATCCAATCTCGGTTTGAAACACTGGATAGCTGTCAAGAATATCCTTAAGTACTTAAGAAGAACTAAGGATTTATTCTTGATATATGGAGGTGGTGACTTGCAATAGGATGGTTATACTGATTCTGATTTCCAATCAGATATCGATGATAGAAAGTCTACCTCTAGATATGTGTTCATTTGTAATGGAGATGCAGTCAGTTGGAAAAGTTCCAAACATAGTACAACTGTAGATTGCACTACAGAGGCTGAGTATATTGCTACATCAGATGCTACAAAGGAAGCTGTTTGGATAAAGAAATTTATGACAGAACTTGTAGTAGTTCCTTCCATTGAGTCAGCAATTCCACTCTACTGTGACAACAATGTAGCAGTCATACAGGCTAAGGAACCCCGGTCTATCCAGAAATTCAAACACATAGAAAAGCGCTACCACATTATTAGAGAAATAGTTGGGCAAGGCGATGTAGCCATGCAGAAAATAACATCAGCTAAAAATCCAGCTGATCCATTCACTAAGCCTATGTCACAAACTCAGCTAGATCGACATCTTGAGAAGATGAGTCTAAGATATTGTAATGAATGGTTCTAGTTCTAGTGAGAGATTGTTAGAGGTATGCCGTTGAGCATATCATTTAGTATGTATCTTGCACATGTTTTATTAATAAAAGGCATTTTAACTTTTCCGTTTATTTAATATATTTATGTGTAATAGAAAAGGTCCATTGATATTTTGTTAGAAATTCTATTCTTAAGTTGTTAAGAATATGAGTGACAGTATTTCTAGCACAAAGTATCATAAATTGGTTCACAATCGAGGATACTTTCCACAGGACATGACTTATCCAGAAAGATTGTATTCTTGTTTATTCCTATTTATTTATATGAGATATCAATAAGATAGAATGGTGAGTCTCATGCCATATAACAAATATGATAGGCACTTATGCATGATAAGTGGGCCAAACTAGTGACATTTATGACAAGCACAAGGAGTTTACTCTTGCCAATACATTGTCATAAATCATATCAGTGCATATAATCTTTAAACCTAAGATAACATAGTTATCTTGTATATAGGTGATTTGAGTTTGATATTACTTTCATACTTGTACTGTGTATGGTATATGGGCATGTGTTGGCTCCTACTAGTTCTATATGGAGGTAAGTGTTGATCAAGATGGAATCTATTACCCTAAGTAAATAGGGATAAAATCCTATGTTCATTTAATTGTTCTTGATGTTTCAAGTTCTCGGCCAGGACAGACAGATTTAATCAGAAAAGAGTTTCTGATGAGAAAATCTTTTTAATCAAGAACTGGAATTGAAAGAGAACATAATATTCATAGCAAATGGGTTTTGACATAAACCATGACTCTAACTCGAATTGGGATTTTGAAACAGAGAGATTCTAGTGCATGGTAACATATGATTATAGGTTCATTTAAGGTAAACCTTATTACTGATTGGGTGGCCATGGCATGCTATGCTAGGTGTTAACCATGGTCTATGAGGTGCATAAAATGATTTAGAGAAATCATTTATGGTAAGAAAGAGTTCTGATAATATTAAGAGTTGATATCATCTCTCATTGCCAATTAGTGATGAGTCTAGTGAGTCACACACATACACAAGCAATCACCAAGTTAAATGTGATTTAATTAATTAGTTAAAGAGTTTAATTGATTAATTAAATAGGTTTGGTTTGCAATTAGATTGCAAAGTCCCTAGCATGACTTGAAATCAAATATATGTTATTGGATACATAGTATAAGTTAAATTTATATTTAAAGTGTTTAAATATGAATTTAATTATGAAAGATTAATTAATAGAGATTAATTAATTAATTTATATTTGACATAAATTGATTAGAAGAAGAGAAATAATTATTTTGGGTTGAGTACTCGAAATTAAGACACAAGGGTATTTTAGTCATTTCACAGGGTGACATGCGGCACCATGAGATAGTGACACATGGCACTACACATAAGCTTGCCATTTGTCTTTTAATCATATAAGATGATTAAAGTCAAGATTAAATCTAGGTTTGACACTTGGCATAATGTGATTGGGTCAATTAAACTAAGAGCCAATCAGAAGATGACATGTAGCAAGGGTTTTAATTGATGACCTAGATATATAAGGGAAATGATGAAAGAAAAAATAGAACAATCTAATTTTCTCAAAAGAGGTGCCACCACCTTGTCTTCCTCTTCCTCTCTTCTTCTTCATCTCTCATCAATTCAAAGAGAATTGCCAACATTCTCTTGAATTAAAATTGCTAGAAATCGTTTGTAATGTCCTACATACATCTGTAATCTCTATAAAGGCAAAACCTGAATTTTTAATTGATTGGAAAGGCTTGAGAAGCTATTTAAGGGGCTGCCATTGGTGATCTTGGTGTGGATAAGCTAGAGGGACAATGTTCGGTGTCCTAGGTGCATCCCAAAGTTGCCAAATACAACTACAGTGCATCAAAAGGTTAGTGCACATGTTTTTTATTTAATCTAGGGTTCTAATGAATTAATTTGTTAATTCTAAAATCTTAAATGGCAAATGTAGATCAAAAACATATTAAAAGTGTTTTAATATGTTGTTTTTAACATTGAAATCAAATAGGTAAATAATGAATCTTGCATGATGCTTGAGACCCTAGAAGAAAAATTTTTGAATTCAATGATCTAAACTAATATTTTTCATGCTTCCGCTCCTTCAGAGGAACCACCCAAATTTCTCATGGTCCAATTAGCAGAACCAGCCAATAAATAAGCAACAAGGGTACAAACCACCAATACCCCCAGGATTTCAGAACAAAGGTCAAAACTTTGCACAGCCATCACTGCCTCTCCAACCTCAACAACCGGAACTGAAAATAACCATGGAAACCATTATGGAAGAATTCCTAGTAGCTCAACAACAAAACAAATTGATTAAACAGCTGACCTCCAGAGTGGACTAACTTGCTACTCATAACAAGATGCTAGAGAATCAAATCGCTCAGCAAGTAAGTTTTTCAAGTAAGGCTGCTGGCAAACTGCCTAGCCAATCAGAAATGAACCCAAGGGAGCATTGTAAGGCACTTACACTGAGGAGTGGGAGAACTCTAGTACAACCAGAGGTAGAACCGATAGAGAAAACCATAGAAAAATCTAAAGGCCAAGTAGAGAAAAAGGAGAAAGAAGCTAAGAAAGATCAAGAATACAAAGATTTCAGAAAGCCAAATTAGAGAAGTAGTCTGGAAAGTTTTTGGAGGTTTTACAAAAACTTTACATCAACATCCCATTCACTGAAGCACTTTCTTAGATTCCATTCTATGCCAAATTTCTTAAGGAAATTATGTCAAAGAAAGGAAAGCTAGAAGACTATGGAACAGTAGCTCTAACAGAGGAATACGGTGCTATACTGCAAAACAAATTACCTCCAAAGTTGAAAGATCCAGGAAGCTTCTCCATTCCCTGCCTCATTGGTATAAAGAAAATAGACAAGGCCCTCTACGATCTTAGGGCAAGCATCAGTTTAATGCCTCTATCGATATGCAAAAAGCTGGAGATCGGAGAACTAAAACCCATAACAATCTCATTGCAATTGGCTGATCGATTTGTTAAATATCCTGTGGGAATACTTGAGAAAATTCCTATCAAAGTGGGCAAATTCTTCATTCCAGTGGACTTTATTGTCCTTAAGATGGAAGAAGATGTTAAAATTCCTATCATCTTAGGAAGACCATTCTTGGCAACTGTTGAAGCCATCATAGACGTCAAAAATGGGCGACTAACCCTCAAGGTAGGAGAAGAAGAAGTGGAGTTCAACTTGTTTGACACAATTGACGAACAAGTTGAAGAGGAATTTCATAAGACACATATTAAAGATCCTCTTGAAGCATGTATTGTGCACAGCCACACAGTGGATGATGAAAATACAGAAATAGCAGCCTGTGCACAATAGTTAGCAGCTCATCCACCCCTACCCTCAGCTAAGGCTTCTGAGATAGAGAAGTTAAAGGATGAACAAACTAAAGGTAAGCTCCAGGAAAACGCCAAACAGGTAGAGCTTAAACCTCTCCCCTCCTAGTTAAGGTACACATTTCTAAACTCAAATTCTAAATATCTTGTTATAATCAATGCTAGCCTGTCTAAGTTAGAAGAGGAAAAATTGTTAAGAGAACTTAGGATCCATAACAAAGCCATAGGGTATAAAATAGAAGACCTGAAGGGAATCAACCCTTCGATTTGCATGCATAGGATACCCATGGAAGAAAACAGTAAACCCATAATCGAACAACAAAGAAGACTTAACCCAAACATGAAAGAAGTAGTCAAGAATGAAATTTTAAAATTATTAGATGCAAGTATCATATACCCAATTTCTGATAGTAAATGGGTTAGTCCAGCGCATGTAGTTCCTAAGAAAGGTGGGACAACTGTTATCCAAAATGCAAATAATGAACTAATCCCTATTAGAGTAGTCACTGGTTGGCGAATGTGCATAGATTATAGGAAACTGAATAGTGCTACCAGAAAAGACTATTTTCCTCTCCCCTTTATCGACCAAATGTTAGAAAGGTTAGCGAAATACTCTTATTTCTATTATCTAGATGGGTATTCAGGATTCTTTCAAATTCCTATTCACCCAGAAGACAAGAAAAAACAACATTCACTTGTCCCTATGGAACATTTGCATATAGGAGAATGCCTTTTGGTCTTTGTAATGCCCCTGCTACCTTTCAAAGACGCATGATGGCTATCTTTTCTGATTATATTGAAAATATCATGGAAGTTTTTATGGATGATTTTTCTATCTATGGAACTACTTTTGATGATTGCCTAGCTAATTTATCTAAAGTGTTGCAAAGATGTGAAGAATCAAACCTGATCCTAAATTGGGAAAAATGCCACTTCATGGTATGGGAAGGCATAGTTCTGGGACATTCGATATCAGAAAGAGGAATTGAAGTGGATAAGGCAAAAATTGAGATCATTGAAAACATGCCACCCCCAACATCAGTCAAGGCAGTGTGAAGCTTTTTGGGACATGTAGGATTCTACAGAAGATTCATCAAGGACTTTTCCAAAATAGCTAAGCCACTTACCAACTTGTTAAGTCAAGATGTTCCCTTTGATTTTGATGAAAGTTGCCTTGTCTCCTTTAACAAGATCAAAGAAGCCTTGATATCAGCACTAATAATGCAACCACTAAATTAGGAGCTACCATTTAAGGTGATGTGTGACGCGAGCGACTTTGTAGTAGGAGCAGTGCTCGGGCAAAGAAAAGATAAAAAGCTCCATGCTATTTATTATGCTACAAGACACTCGATGATGCGCAAATCAATTATGCCACTACAAAGAAGGAATTCCTAGCAGTGGTATTTGCAATAGACAAGTTCAGATCTTACCTCGTTGGGTCAAAAGTCATCATATTCACAGATCATGCTGCAATCCAGTACCTTTTGAACAAGAAGGAAGCAAAACCAAGGCTGATTCGATGGATTCTACTCCTGTAA
The DNA here is from genome assembly GCF_030052815.1 of Hevea brasiliensis. Taxonomy (NCBI): domain Eukaryota; kingdom Viridiplantae; phylum Streptophyta; class Magnoliopsida; order Malpighiales; family Euphorbiaceae; genus Hevea; species Hevea brasiliensis. Next base: position 69,447,116 of record NC_079502.1, on the reverse strand, counting down.
TAATTTAACCTTGAAATCAAGGATAAAAAAGGATCCGAAAATGTAGTAGCTGACCATCTTTCTAGACTAAAATTAGAGTATAGAGGACTTTGAAGATTTGCCAATTGATGATTCATTTCCTGATAAGCAATTACTTGTATTCTCCAAGGCTCCCTGGTACGCTAAATTTGTTAATTTTATTGTATGTAGGGTACTACCTCTAAACATGACTTATCAGCAAAGAAAGAAATTCCTACATGATGTGAGATATTACATATGGGAGGAACCTTTACTGTACAAGAGATATAATGATGGACTGATAAGAAGATGTATACCAGAGGAAGATATGGAAAGTATCATTCATCATTGCCATTCATCACTATATGGAGGATATTTTGGCACCTCAAAAATCATAGCCAAGATTTTACAAGCAGGGTTTTACTGACCACATTTTTTAAGGATGTAAGATCTTTTGTGCTAGGTTGTGATCAATGCCAATGAACAGGTTACAATTCAAGAAGGAATGAAATGCCACTGCATGGTATACTTGAGATAGAATTGTTTGATGTATAGGGAATAGACTTCATGGGCCCATTTCCGTCTTCTCGTGGAAATAAATATATTCTGGTTGGAGTTGATTATGTGTCAAAATGGGTAGAACCAATTACGACACCAACCAACGATGCTAGAGTGGTCACAAGGTTCCTTAAGAAGAACATCTTCACAAGATTTAGCACACCACTAGCAATAATGAGCGATGGAGGAAGTCACTTCTACAACCCACAATTCAAAACACTACTAAAAAAGTATGGAGTGACTCACAAGGTGGCCACACCTTATCATCCTCAAACCAGTGGTTAAGTAGAAATCTCAAATAGGGAACTGAAGCAGATTCTGGAGAAAACTGTAAACAGATCTAGGAAGGACTGGTGCATGAAGTTAGATGATGCACTATGGGCATACCGCACTATATATAAAACCCCAATTGGCACAACACCCTTCTGACTGGTTTATAGAAAATCATGCCATCTCCCTGTTGAACATGAGCATAAAGCTTACTGGGCAATTCAGATCCTAAACTTTGACCTCAAAGCTGCTAGTGAGAAAAGACTCCTACAACAAAATGAGTTGGAAGAAATCGGACAGGATACATATGAAAACGCTAAAATTTTCAAGGATAAAACCAAAAGATGGCATGACAGGCGCATAGCAAGGAAAGAAATAAAAGAAGAAAATCTTGTCCTCTTATTCAACTCTAGATTGAAACTCTTTCCAGGGAAGCTTAAATCAAGATAGCCCGGACCTTTTAAGGTCACCTGAGTCTTCCCACATGGAGCAATAGAATTGTGGAGCGAAACCTCAGGTGCATTTAAGGTCAATGGGCAGAGGCTGAAGCCTTACTTTTAGGGAGAACCCATAGAAATGGGAGTCAATTGAACCCTTTACCATCTACCAATAGACCATAAACAAGCAAAGTCTAGCTAAAGACTATAAACAAGCGCTTTTTGAAAGGCAACTCAAAAATTTTTGTGAACTTTTCTTTTCCTTTTTCATATTGATTTTTGTTTCGTACTCATTAGCATTGCATTTTATAGGTTTTTTTGGAAAGGGGAGTAGAGAACAAGAGAGGAGAGGACTCACCAAGTCAGAACCACAAAAGAGAAGATTGAACAAAACCAGGGAAGTAACTCTATTGCTAATCTTTACATCAATTTCATGTGTTGTGATGATAAAAATTTTTTCATTTGATAAAAAAATTTGGAAAATCAGAAAATTACACTGGTCGTGTATTGGTTTTACATTTTTTCATTTTAAACTCTAAGGGAGCCAGAAAGTTACATAAGCCTCCTTGAATTTGACACAGGCTTTGTAACATATCTAGTAAAGCAATTCGAGAGACAAAAAGTTACACGGGTCCCAGAGCTCATTTACACAGGCCGTGTACTACAACAAAATTTGAAATTTTCAGGCAGAAATTTACATGGCCCTACATGTCAGGACCCGTGTAATGATACACGAGCCGTGTATCATGTCGCAGACGCAACTCTTTGTTAGTAGTACGCCCTAGAGCATATCATTTAGTATGTATCTTGTACATATTTTTATTAATAAAAGGCATTTCCACTTTTCCGTTTACATAATATATTTATGTGTAATAGAAAAGGTCCATTGATATTTTGTTAGAAATATTATTCTTAAGTTGTTAAGAATATGAGTGATAATATTTCTAGCACAAAGTATCATAAATAGGTTCACAATCGAGGATACTTCATAATAAGGACATGACTTATCCAGAAAGATTGTATTCATGTTTGTTACCAAGTTATTTGTATGAGATATAAATAAGATGAAATGGTGAGTCTCATGCCATATAACAAATATGATAGGCACTTATAAATGATAAGTAGGCCGAACCAGTGACACTTATGACAAGCACATGGAGTTTACTCTTGTCAATGTTTTGCCATAAATCATATCAGTGCATATAATCTTTAGACCTGAGATAGCACAGTTATCTTGTATATAGGTAGTTTGAGTTTGATACTGCTTTCATACTTGTACTATGTATGGGTATATGGAGGTAGGTGTTGATCAAGATGGAATCTGTTCCTCTAAGTAAATAGAGATAAAATCCTATGTTCATTTAATTGTTCTTGATGTTTCAAGTTCCTGGCCAGGACAGATAGATTTATTCAGAAAAGAGTTTCTGATGAGAAAAATCTTTTAATCAAGAACTGGAATTAAAAGAGAACATAATATTCATAGCAAATGGAGTTTGACATAAACCATGACTCCAGCTTGAGTTGGGATTTTGTAACAGAGAGATTCTAGTGCATGGTAACATATGATTATAGGTTCATTTAAGGTAAACCTTATTACTAATTGGGTGTCCATGGCATGCTATGCTAAGTGTTAACCATGGTCTATGAGGTTCATAAAATGATTTAGAGAAATCATTTACGGTAAGAAAGAGTTCTGATGATATTATGAGTTGATATCATGTCTCATTGCCAATTAGTGATGAGCCTAGTAAGTCACACACATACACAAGTTATCACCTATTTAAATATGATTTAATTAATTAATTAAATAGTTTAATTGATTAATTAAATAGGTTTGATTTGCAATTAAATTGCAAAGTCCCTAGCATAACTTGAAACCAAATCTAGATTATTGGATGTGTAGTATAAATTAAATTTATATTTAAAGTGTTTAAATATGAATTTAATTAATGAGAAATTAATTAATAGAGATTAATTAATTAATTTATATTTGATATAAATTAATTAGAAGAAGAAAATAATTATTTTGGGTTAAGAACTCAAAATTAAGACACAGGGGCATTTTGGTCATTTCACAGTGTGACACGTGGCACCATGAGATGGTGACACATGGGATTACACATAAGCTTGCCAAATGTTTTTTAATCAAGTAAGATGATTAAAATCAAGATTAAATATAGGTTTGACACTTGGCACAATGTGATTGGGTCACTTAAACCTAGAGCTAATCAAAGGGTGACATGTGGCAAGGGTTTAATGTGTTAACCTAGCTATTTAAGTGTGGTTATGAAAAGAAAAAATAACCAGCAGCCACTCCTCTCCTTTGTCACGCCACTTTGAGGCTTTTCATCTATTCTTCTTCATCTCTCATCAATTCAAAGAGATTAGCCATCAATCTCTTAAATTAAGAACACTAGAAATTGTTTCTAGTGTTCTGTTTACATCTCTAATCTCTGAAAAGGCAGAACTTGAATTTCTAATTAATAGAAAAAGCTTTAGAAGCTGTTCAAGGGCTGCCATAGGTGTTCTTGGTGTGGACAAGCTAGAGGGACAACATCTAGTGTCCTAAAGACGAATCTCAAAGGCGCAGACACGCTGCAGTGCATCAAGAGGTTAGTGTAATCGTTCTTGATTTAATCTAGGGTTCTAAAATTAATCTGATTAATTTTAAAATCTTAAATGGCAAATACAGATCCAAAAATATATTAAAAGAGTTTTAATATATTGTTTATCATTGAAATCAAATAGATAAAAATAAATCTTGCATGATGCATGTGACCCTAGGTGAAAATTTTTGAATTCAATGGTATAAACATGTGTTTTTCACGCTTCCATTCCTTCACTCTTAGGGCACGAAATGCTCGAAAAGAAGAGTCCTAACGGCTCTTTAAATGCACCCCTAGCATCAAAACCATTCATAAAGGCAAAAGCCTTCATCTCCAACCCTCCTAGCCTATAAAAACCCCTTAAATCTCATCTCCCTTCACCAAACCCTACTCTTCTCCTTCCGAAAAACTCATCAATGGCCCCTGTAAAGCGATCTGCAAGAAGAATAAACTCTTCCTTGAGGCAAAGAGGAGAATCCTCATCTTTTCCACCTTAGCCTCCAGCCCAATGCCTAAGAACAAAGGTAGACTCTCCCCAACCATCTCAACCAGCCCATCCTCCACTGTAGCCCCAACCACAAGCCGCTCCACAACCTGAAAACTCCATTCCTTAGGGATTTCGTGATGATGCCCATAAGGCAATGTGCACTCAACTTCACAACCAAAAAATAAGCACCACTAAATACATGGATTTTCCACTGCTAGAGCAAATCGGGTTACAGAATGAAATCAATGGGCTACTCGATAGTGTCGGGTGGATAAGGTTTGCACAACTCCAATTTCCAGCATACAAGGACTCCACAATGGAGTTTTTGGGCAATCTCAAGGCCACCTTATGGCCAACCGATAGGGAGGATAGGGGCAGGATTGAATTTTGCCTCCTTGGTGTCGACCAAGTGATGAACATAGATAAGTTCAATGCTATATTCGGCTTTAACAGTGTTGGCTACTAGGAGATCCCTAGGAATCGCATGCTCTACAACAACATCAACTTCTGGAGTTCCATCGCCTCGAGCACAGAGTCGTATAACTCCAGCAAGTCCAAATCCATGGGCATCATAAGTCCAACCCTGCGCTATATGCATTGGTTCGCTGCCCACACCATCATGGGCCATGGCGACAGCCTTGGCATTGCAAACGCCAACGAGCTATTCTTCTTGTGGTGTATGGTCACCAGACAGCACTACAGCACTGGCTTCTTTTTGTGTAACCATCTCCGACACCTCTGTCATTAGTCTATCAGGCACATCATGCTTGGTGGCCTTGTCACAACCATTGCCCTCCACTTCGGCTTCGTTCTAGGACATCACAGGCTGCGCTCTGTCACTGGAACGTCAAGAATATATCAAACTATCTGTATATCCATGGGGATATATAAGAAGGTGGGCAATACATGCTACATACTAGATGCCAAAGGAAATGCCATCCCTCGGAGAGACGAAGCATGAGAGGGACTTGGCGAGACTTCGTAGCCTCAAGAAGAAGGCCAAGAGCGAATGTTCTAAGAGTCCCCCGTTCAAGTGCCTCCATACACACCACCACCAACAGATCCAGTCCTCGCATACCTATAGCGCATGGATACCACAATATACAGCAGAATGCGAGCAATCAAGGATAGCCTCCAGGAAGCCCACAACAAATTAGACATGCTAATGGATAAGCTAGATGATGAGGAGAAGGAGCCAGCATCGCCATCATCACCATCAGAGACCTTTTAGAGCTAGGACTATAGGATAGGATCTTTATTGTAATTTCTTACATGCCTTAGTCCTAAGTTGCAATCATAGGTCTCTTTTATATGCTTAATGTCCAAACATTTCAATACCTAATAAATAATATACTTCCTTATAATCTTTGTGTATTTTCTCTGATTTTGCATATTATTTTAATATTGATGACAATGTCTGGTTTGAGTTTGGGTGGGAGATACAAGTGCATTGCATATCATTACATTTGCATATCATTACATGCACATCATTACATTATTTAAATTCAGCTACATTATTCTTGTGTATCAAAAAGGAGATACAAGTGCATTGCATATTATTACATTTGCATATCATTACATGCACATCATTACATTGTTTAGATTCAGCTACATTATTCTTGTGTATTAAAAATTTTGAAAAATTTTGGACTTTAAATTATGAAACTTAGCACTATAACCAAATTCTAGTAAGCTAATAATTAGACTACATGGGATAGAGGAATGAACGTATCTAGATAGGCAAAAAGGAATTCTAACATGCTGTTTGTGAAGAAACTAATCTCTTTAATGGAACTAGACTAGTTAAACCTCTTCATAACTATTAATTTATCACATTGAACTTGTAAAATTAGGAGAACAATTTTTGAAATACAAGCAAACCTAAAAGAAAATGCCTCACTAGCTCTAGAACATATCTCTTGGACCTATCAAGGCGAAATCCTAGCATATGCTTGATGAAGAAATGATTAAGGCATTCTTTGATATAGCCTATATTTATCCCTTAGAATTTATTGCTTACCCATGTTATTTACCTAGCCCCTAACCTAAACACCTACCATACACTTTTGAGGAAGCAAAATGCACAAGTAAACAGCATATTAAGTGTAAAAAAAAATAAATAAATAAAATGAAGAGAGGACAAAAGCAAGAGTGCAAGTGTGCAATTGAAATCAAAGAAAAATTTGCCTTTCCAACCCAGCAAAAGCAATGAGTTTGGGGGAGAGGACAAAAGGGACATAAAAAAGAAAAAAAAAAGAGAAGAAGTCCTAAGATAAGTATCATAGAGGCATGCTTGGCACTATAAAAGAAAAAACCAAAAGCCCCTCATCTCCATACAAAATATGTAGAAACAAACTTAGTATACTTAGTATTTTATGCATACATGCTATCTGAAGGAGCGAAAGCATGAAAAACAATAGTTTAGATCATTGAATTCAAAATTTTTCTTCCAGGGTCTCATGTATCATGCAAGATTCATTATTTATCTATTTGATTTCAATGATAAAAAGCATATTAAAACACTTTTAATATATTTTTGGATCTACATTTGCCATTTAAAATTTTAGAATTAACAGATTAATTCATTAGAACCCTAGATTAAATAAAAAACAAGTGCACTAAACTTTTGATGCACTGTAGTTATGTTAGTTACCTTTGGGATGAGTCTAGGATACTAGATGTTGTCCCTCTAGCTTGTCCACACCAAGATCACCATTGGCAGCCCCTTCAATAGCTTCTCAAGCCTTTCCAATCAATTAAAAATTAAGGTTTTGCCTTTAGAGATGTTATAGATGCATACAGGATACTAGAAACGATTTCTAGCAATTTTAATTCAAGAGAATGTTGGCAATTCTCTTTGAATTGATGTGAGATGAAGAAGAAGAGAGGAAGAGGTCTCCAAGGGTGGCGGCACATATGAAACAATAGCAGCTTGTGTTTTTGTTATTTCATCTTTTCCCTTATATAGCTAGGTCACCACTTAAAACCCTTGCCACATGTCACCTCCAGATTGACTCTTAGTTTAATTGACCCAATCACATTGTGCCAAGTGTCAAACTTAGATTTAATCTTGACTTTGATCATCTTACATTATAAAAAACAATTGGCAAGCTTATGTGTTGTGCCATGTGTCACCATCTCATGGTGCCACATCTCACCTTGTGAAATGACCAAAATACCCTTGTGCCTTAATTTTAAGTTCTCAACCCAAAATAATTATTTCTCTTATTCTAATCAATTTATATCAAATATATACTAATTAATTAATCTCTATTAATTAATTTTTCATAATTAAATTCATATTTAAACACTTCAAATATAAATTTAACTTATACTATACATCCAATAGCCTAGATTTGGTCTCAAGCCATGCTAGGGACTTTGCAATCTAATTGTAAACCAAACCTATTTAATTAATCAATTAAACTCTTTAATTAATTAATTAAATCACATTTAACTTAGTGATTACTTGTGTATGTGTGTGACTCACTAGGCTCATTACTAATTGGTAATGAGATATGATATCAACTCTTAATATCATCAGAACTCTTTCTTATCATAAACGATTTCTTTAAATCATTTTATGCACCTCATAGACCATGGTTAACCCCTAGCATAGCATGCCATGGCCACCCAATCAGTAATAAGGTTTACCTTAAAAGAACCTATAATCATATGTTACCATGCACTAGAATCTCTCTGTTACAAAATCCCAATTCGAGCTAGAGTCATGGTTTATGTCAAACCCCATTTGCTATGAATATTATGTTCTCTTTTAATTCTAGTTCTTGATTAAAAAGCTTTTCTCATCAGAAACTCTTTTCTGATTAAATCTATTTGTCCTGGCCAGGAACTTAAAACTGTCAGTAGTATGTCCTAGAGCATATCATTTAGTATGTATCTTTTACATGTTTTCATTAAGAAAAGGCATTTTCACTTTTCTGTTTACATAATATATTTACGTGTAATAGAAAAGGTCCATTGATATTTTGTTAGAAATTCTATACTTAAGTTGTTAGGAATATGAGTGACAGTATTTCTAGTACAAAGTATCATAAATAGGTTCACAATCGAGGATACTTCATTATAAGGACATGACTTATTCATAAATATTATATTCATGTTTGTTCCCAAGTTATTTATATGAGATCTAGATAAGATGGAATGGCGAGTCTCATGCCATGTAACAAACATGATAGGCACTTATACATGATAAGTAGGCAGAACCAGTGACACTTATGACAAGCACATGGAGTTTACTCTTGTCAATGCATTGTCATAAATCATATCAATGCATATAATCTTTAGACCTGAGACAGCATAGTTATCTTGTATATAGGTGGTTTGAGTTTGATACTGCTTTTATACTTGTACTGTGTATGGGTATATGGGCATGTGTTGGCGCCTACTAGTTATATATAGAGGTAGGTGTTGATCAAGATGGAATCTATTCCTCTAAGTAAATAGAGATAAAATCCTATGTTTTTTTAATTGTTCTTGATGTTTAAAGTTCCTGGCCTGGACAGATAGATTTATTCAGAAAGAGTTTCTGATGAGAAAATCTTTTTAATCAAGAACTAGAATTAAAAGAGAATATAATATTCATAGCAAATGGATTTTGACATAAACCATGACTCCAGCTTGAGTTGGGATTTTGTAACAGAGAGATTCTAGTGCATGGTAATATATGATTATAGGTTCATTTAAAGTAAACCTTATTACTAATTGGGTGGCCATGGCATGTTATGCTAGGTGTTAACCATGGTCTATGAGGTGCATAAAATGATTTAGAGAAATTATTTATGGTAAGAAAAAGTTCTGATGGTATTAAGAGTTGATATCATGTCTCATTGCCAATTAGTGATGAGCCTAGTAAGTCACACATATACATAAGCTATCACCGAATTAAATATGATTTAATTAATTAATTGTAGAGTTTAATTGATTAATTAAATAGGTTTAGTTTACAATTAGATTGCAAAGTCCCTAGCATGACTTGAAACCAAATCTAGATTATTGGATGTATAGTATAAGTTAAATTTATATTTAAAGTGTTTAAATATGAATTTAATTAATGAGAAATTAATTAATAAAGATTAATTAATTGATTTATATTTAATATAAATTGATTAGAAGAAGAGAAATAATTATTTTGGGTTGAGAACTCAAAATTAAGACACAGGGGCATTTTGGCCATTTCACAGGGTGACATGTGGCACCATGAGATGGTGACACATGGCATTATACATAAGCTTGCCAAATGTTTTTTAATCATGTAAGATGATTAAAATTAAGATTAAATATAGGTTTGACACTTGGCACAGTGTGATTGGGTCAATTAAACCTAGAACCATTCCGAGGCTGACATTTGGCAAGGGTTTAATGTGTTGACCTAGCTATATAAGTGTCGTTATGAAAAGAAAACAACACAACCAGCAGCTATCCTCCTTTGTGCCACCACCTTGAAGTTCCCTTTCTCTTCTTCTTCATCTCTCACCAATTCCAAGAGATTAGCAAACAATCTCTTGAATTAAAAATACTAGAAATTGTTTCTAGTGTCCTATTTACATCTTTAATCTCTTAAAAGGCAAAACTTGATTTTCTAATTAATAGAAAAAAGCTTTAGAAGCTGTTCAAGGGCTGCCATAGGTGTTCTTGGTGTGGACAAGCTAGAGGGACAACATCTGGTGTCTTGAAGACGCATCCGAAAGGCACAAATATACTGCAGTGCATCAAGAGATTAGTGTATTTGTTCTTGATCTCATTTAGGGTTCTAAAATTAATCTGATTAATTTTTAAAATCTTAAATGGCAAATACATATCCAAAACATATTAAAAGTTTTTTTATATGTTGTTTATCATTGAAATCAAATAGATAAAAATAAATCTTGCATGATGCATGTGACCCCAAGAGAAACTTTTTGAATTCAATGGTATAAACTTGTGTTTTTCATGCTTTTGCTCCTTCAATTGGTATCATAGCCACTGTATTTACCATTTAGATTGTTGATTATATGATTTAATTCTGTGTTTTGATCATGAGATGATTTATCCATTACTGGTTTCAATGGATGTGTGGCGGCATGCTTGAAGAACACCATCTTTGGTGCGTCAATTTTGGCTTCCATGGGTGGCTCAAGATTTGGCTTTTTAATTTGCAATTTTTGTATGAATGTGATTCAAATCAAAATTTTAAAAGTTGTTTAAATGTGATTCAAATATAAATTTTAAAAGTTGTTTGAATGTGATTCAAATCTGAATTTTTAAAGTTGTTTGAATCATATTTAAATCTGATTTTTTAAAATTATTTGAATAATATTCAGATCTGAATTTTTAAAAATTGTGTGAATGTGATTCAAATCTGATTTTTTTTTTAAAATTGTTTGAATGTGATTCAAATCTGAATTTTTAAGGTTGTTTGAATGTGATTCAAATCTGAATTTTTAAATTTGTTTGAATGAGATTCAAATCTGAATTTTTAAATTTATTTGAATCATATTCAAATCTGAATTTTTAAGTTGACTATGAGATATTCAATTTAATTTAAGTATGTATGTTTTATTTAATTGTTAAATAGTGATATGCATGATGGATGATCATGGACCATAAAAGACCAATGTGATTGGATTATTTCTTTTATGTTTCTTTGGGATTATAAATTAATTAATTTATTTTAATTTATTTTGGGCATGTATTATTAAGGTTGTAATAATTTTGGGTTGTAATTTCATTTATTTAGTTCTTGTAAATTTACCTTGGTATGCCAAGGATTACTATGTAATTGGATTGCAAGAAGATCAATGAGGTCAAGAGTATTGGTGGGACCAATGGGAGGAATTCAATATCAAGTATTGATTATGTACTCCTTCAGCAACTCTTATAAAATGAATGAATGAAATGCACTTAGAAATTCCCTGATTCAATTCTTAGTGGCTCAGAATTGAATCCCTTAGAAAGTCCATGATCATACCATATTTATTGCTTATCCATGAATGCATGAGATGTATGGGAATGTATGCAATTATATGATATATGCATGCTAAATGGATAATGTGCAAAGTGAGACCTTAATAGTAATTAGGATGACCATAAAATCTTCCAAACAAATGATTAAGTTGGAAATGCTATAATTAAAGTAATTATAACATGAGCCCTCCATTGGGGCAATTATTTTAAGAAATTTTAAATAGTTGCATAAGATGCAATTAATTTAAGTGATTTTCTTAACAATAATTGTTAAGCATGAGATGTTGTAAATATGTAATGTTTGGTGGCCAATATTGGATGTACCTGAGGACATTAAAATTATTTGCATAATTACTGGCTCAATGGGATCAACTTAACTAATGCAAGATAAGTCAATAATGGATGTACCTGAGATTTTGAGCATTAGGGCTAGGTAAAGGATTGAACCTCGCATGAGATGTGATGGTCAAGGAGTTGCTCACTTATAGTTTATTGTAATTCCAATAATGGATGTACCTGAGGATGATCAATAGAATTATAAGAATTCAATCACCCACTAGAAATCCATCCAACTAGGATTTCCGTTTTCTACTTTAGAAGTGTAGGATTCGCTAAGTTAGTGGGAGGACCAATTTGATTAAAAGATCATAATCATTTTGGTTATTACATGATACATTTACTAATTAATTTGATTATTTTTTGTAGTTAATTTTCTGATAATAATGAGCATAGAACAACCATTACCATCTAATATCTTTGCAAGCATACTTGATCACAATAGGTTGACAGAACCTAATCTCTCTGATTGGCTAAGAAATTTGAAACTTGTCCTGAACCTTTAACATATAGGATATATTCTAGATTTAAATGTTCCCGGTCCCTTACCTCCAGAGGCCACTCAAGAGGAATATGAAACTTTGGACAAGTGGAAGGAGCATGATATGAGAGCTAAGTGTTACATGCTTACTTCCATGAGTAACGAGTTATAGAAGCAACATGAGAACATGCAGAGTGTGAGTGAGATCCTCCTTCACCTATAAGAGTTGTATGGTGAGCACAGCAGGAATGCTAGGTATGAGATATCTAGGTAGTTGTTCCACATGAGGATGTCTGAGAGACAGAATATTGGGGATCATGTCCATAAGATGATTCGGCTGATTGAGCATCTTGACTTCAACATGGATTTTTAACTACAGACAGATTTGATCCTTCAATCCTTTCTTGAGTCTTTTGGAAATTTTGTGACAATTTTCCATATGACTAAATAGGAATGCACCTTATCTGGTTTACTCAATATGCTGGTTATTGTCCAAAAGAATATACTGGGCAATAAAGGAAAAGAGGTAGCTTTGATTGCATCTTCTTCTGCTGGAAAGTCCAGCAAGAAGAAGGGCAATAAGAAAAAGAAATCTTCGATTCCTGGTCCTTATAAGAAAATAGCTAAACAAAAAGGGAAGACTAAAGCTGATGGAGGCAAAGGAAAGTGTTTCCACTTCCAGAAGGATGGGCACTGGAAAAGGAACTGCCCAGAGTATCTTACTTCTCTGAAGGACAAGAAGGATAGACCTTCGGAAGGTATGTCCATATCTTGTTATTTAGATTCTGATGATACTCATAGTTCATCTACAACTTGGGTTTTAGATATCGTGCCGCTTCACATTTCTAATGATATGCAGGAACTAGCAAATAGTAGCAGCTTACGTTCTCAAGATGTTAGAGTCCGAATTGGCAATGGCTCAACTGTTGAAGCTTTAGCCATAGGATCTAAATCTTTTTATATGTCTGGGCATGTTTTGTGTTTGGATAATATTTTATATGTACCTGATGCTTTTAAAAACATCATTTCTATATTTAGTTTAACTAGAAATGGCTATGAATTTCAGTTCACAAATGATATTTACAATATTTATTTTGGAAACAAATATGTTAGTTCGGGTTATATGAATGATGGTCTTTATTATTTGGATAATAATGACAAACACAAAATGAATGCAATGCCATGGTCAAAACCAACTCAAGTTCAAAATATATTTGGCACTTAAGGTTATGTCATGTTGTAGAAGATAGGATTGCAAAATTAGAGAAAATGGGGATTCTATCCTCATTGGGCTCTGAGCCTACTCCAACTTGTGAATCTTGCCTTCAGGGAAAAATGACTGGATCATCCTTTGTTGGACAAGGGCTAAGGGCTGAAAATATTTTGGAGCTAATATATAGTAATGTATATGGTCCATTTAAGGAAATGGCTAGAGGCGGTTTTCATTACTTTATTACCTTCACTGATGATAAATCAAGGTTTGGGTATTTGTATTTGATGAAATATAAACATGAATCCTTTGAAAAGTTCAAAAAATTTAAATCTGAAGTAGAAAATCAAACAGGAAAGAGTATTAAAGCTCTTTGATCAGATCGTGGAGGTGAATATTTGAGTACTGAATTTGATGGATACTTGAGAGAGCACGGCATTGTTTTCCAGCTGACTCCTCCAGGAACACTATAGCTAAATGGTGTATCTGAAAGGACAAATCGTACCCTATTGGATATGATACGTAGTATAATGAGCTATACTGATATTCCAATCTCGTTTTGGGGATTTGCATTAGAATTAGCTTTGTATACTCTGAATAGGATTCCATGAAAATCAGTTTCTTCCACACCTTATGAGATATGGCATGGAAGAAAACCAAGTCTTAAGCATATTAAGATTTGGGGTTATCCAGCTTATATCAAAAAGATGAACACTGATAAATTGGAAAGCAGATCATAAAAAGGTCGATTTGTTGGATATCCAAAAGATAGTTTTGGATATTATTTTTATTTGCCTACATCACAAAAGGTTGTGGTGAGTAGAGATGCTAGATTTCTTGAACAATAATTTGTTCAAGAAGGAGGCAAAGGAAGGCAAATAGAGTTGAAATTGGAGAATTCTGACCAACCAACAGATTAGATGGATATTGATCCATCTAGTCAACCTACACCCGTTGATGAAACATCTACAGCTGTTCCTCGTAGAACAACTAGGGTATCTCACCCACCAGTGAGATATGGTTTCCTTCATGAAGAAGAACAAGAGTTGTCTACTCATGAAGAAGTAGATCATGGAGATGATCCACTTACCTATGAAGAAGCTATATCAGATATAGACTCTTCAAAATGGATTGATGATATGAAATTCGAAATTGATTCCATGTATAAGAATAAAGTTTGGGATCTTGTTGACCCACCTGAAGGTATTGTACCTATAGAGAACAAATGGGTTTTCAAGAAGAAAATTGGCTCTGATGGAAAGGTAGAGACCTATAAGGCAAGGCTAGTAGCAAAAGGGTTTCGCCAAAGGCAAGGAATCGACTATGAGGAGACTTTCTCGCCTGTTGCCATGCTTAAATCAATTAGGATTCTATTAGCAATAGCTGCATACTATGATTATGAGATTTGGAAGATGGATGTCAAAACAGCTTCTCTCAAAGGATACAATGAAGAAAACATTTTTCATGGAACAACCTAGGGGTTTTGAATCCCAAGATGGTTCCAAGGTATGCAAGCTAAAGCGATCCATTTATGGGTTGAAGCAAACTTCGAGGATTTGGAACATCCGTTTTGATGAAGCCATTAAATCATTTGGTTTTATCAAAAATGAGGTTGAGCCATGTGTATATAAGAAGGTTAGTGACAGTGCTATCACTTTCCTTGTCTTATATGTGGATGATATACTGTTGATGGGTAATGACACAAGTATGTTGACAATTGTAAAGGTATGGTTGTCAAATACATTCTCCATGAAAGACTTAGGGGAGGCAACCTATATTCTTGGGATTCGCATCTATAGAGATACAGCGAAAATAATAATTGGTTTATCCCAAAGTCTATACTTAGAAAAGGTTTTAAAGAGGTTTAACATGCTTGATTCCAAGAGAGGATTGTTATCAGTGAGACATGGTATCCATCTTTCTACAGAGATGTCTCCAAAGACAATCGAAGAAAGAGATAAAATGGCCAGGATTCCATATACTTCGGCTATTGGAAGTTTAATGTATGCAATGTTGTGTACTAGGCCGGATATCACATATGCTGTTAGTTTGACTAGCAGTTATCTATCCAATCCAGGTTTGGAACACTGGATAGCTGTCAAGAATAACCTTAAGTACTTGAGAAGAACTAAGGATTTGTTCTTGATCTATGGAGGTGGAGACTTGCTATTGGATGGTTATACTGATTCTAATTTCCAATCAGATATCGATGATAGAAAGTCTACCTCTGGATAAGTGTTCATTTGTAATGGAGGTGCAGTCAGTTGGAAGAGTTCTAAACAGAGCACGACTGCAGATGTCACTTCTGAGGCTGAGTATAATGCTGCATCAGATGCTGCAAAGGAAGCTGTTTGGATAAAGAAGTTCATGACAGAACTTATAGTAGTTCCTTCCATTGAGTCAGCAGTTCCACTACACTGTGACAACAATGGAGTAGTCATACAGGCCAAGGAACCAAGGTCTCACCAGAAATCCAAACACGTAGAAAGGCGCTACCACATTATCAGAGAAATAGTTGGGCGAGACGATGTAGCCATGCAGAAAATAGCATTAGCTGAAAATCCAGCTGATCCATTCACTAAACCTATGTCACAGGCTCAGCTAGACCGACATCTTGGGAAGATGGGTCTAAGATATTGTAATCAATGGCTCTAGTGCTTGTGGGAGATTGTTAGTAGTATGCCTTAGAGCATATCATTTAGTATGTATCTTATACATGTTTTTATTAATAAAAGGCATTTCCACTTTTCCATTTACATAATATATTTATGTGTAATAGAAAAGGTCCATTGATATTTTGTTAGAAATTCTATTCTTAAGTTGTTAATAATATGAGTGACAGTATTTCTAGTACAAAGTATCATAAATAGGCTCACAATCGAGGATAGTTCATAATAAGGACAAGACTTATTCAGAAAGATTGTATTCATGTTTGTTCCCAAGTTAGTTATATCAGATATAGATAAGATGGAATGGTGAGTCCCATGCCATATAACAAACATGATAGGCACTTATACATGGTAAGTAGGCCGAACAAGTGACACTTATGACAAGCACATAGAGTTTACTCTTATCAATGCATTGTCATAAATCATATCAGTGCATATAATCTTTAGACCTAAGATAGCACAATTATCTTACATATAAGTGGTTTGAGTTTGATACTGCTTTCATACTTGTACTGTGTATGGTTATGTGGGCATGTGTTGGCTCCTACTAGTTATATATGGAGGCAGGTGTTGATCAAGATGGAATCTGTTCCTCTAAGTAAATAGAGATAAAATCCTATGTTCATTTAATTGTTGTTGATGTTTCAAGTACCTGGCTAGGACAGATAGATTTATTTAGAAAGAGTTTCTAATCAGAAAATCTTTTCAATCAAGAATTTGAATTAAAAGAGAATATAATATTCATAGCAAATGGATTTTGACATAAACCATGACTCCAGCCTGAGTTGGGATTTTGTAACAGAGAGATTCTAGTGCATGGCAACATATGATTATAGGCTCATTTAAGGTAAACCTTATTACTGATTGGGTGGCCATGGCATGCTATGCTAGGTGTTAACCATGGTTTATGAGGTGCATAAAATGATTTAGAGAAATCATTTATGGTAAGAAAGAGTTCTGATGATATTAAGAGTTGATATCATGTCTCATTGCCAATTAGTGATGAGCCTAGTAAGTCACACACATACACAAGTTATCACCTAATTAAATATGATTTAATTAATTAATTGAAGAGTTTAATTGATTAATTAAATAGGTTTGGTTTGCAATTAGATTGCAAAGTCCCTAGCATGACTTGAAACCAAATCTAGATTATTGGATGTATAGTATAAGTTAAATTTATATTTAAAGTGTTTAAATATGAATTTAATTAATGAGAAATTAATTAATAAAGATTAATTAATTGATTTATATTTAATATAAGTTGATTAGAAGAAGAGAAATAATTATTTTGGGTTGAGAACTCAAAATTAAGACACAGGGGCATTTTGGTCATTTCATAGGGTGACATGTGGCACCATGAGATGATGACAGATGGCATTATACATAAGCATGCAAAATGTCTTTTATTCATGTAAGATGATTAAAATTAAGATTAAATATAGGTTTGACACTTGGCATAATGTGATTGGGTCAATTAAACCTAAAACCAATCAAAGGGTGACATGTGGCAAGGGTTTAATGTGTTGACCTAGCTATATAAGTATTGTTATGAAAGAAAACAACACAATCAGCAGCTGTCCTCCTTTGTGCCACCACCTTGAAGTTCCCCTTCTCTTCTTCTTCGTCTCTCACCAATTCCAAGAGATTAGCAAATAATCTCTTGAATTAAAAATACTAGAAATTGTTTCTAGTGTACTGTTTACATCTTTAATCTCTTAAAAGGCAAAACTTGATTTTCTAATTAATAAAAAAAGCTTTAGAAGCTGTTCAATGGCTGCCATAGGTGTTGTTGGCGTGGACAAGCTAGAGGGAGAACATTTGGTATCCTGAAGATGCATCCAAAAGGCACGAATACACTGCAGTGCATCAAGAGGTTAGTGTATTTGTTCTTGATCTCATCTAGGGTTCTAAAATTAATCTGATTAATTTTTAAAATCTTAAATGGCAAATACAGATCCATTTGCTATGAATATTATGTTCTCTTTTAATTTCAATTCTTGATTAAAAAGATTTTCTCATCAGAAACTCTTTTCTGATTAAATCAATCTGTCCTGGCCAGGAACTTGAAACATCAAGAACAATTAAATGAACATAGGATTTTATCTCTATTTACTTAGAGGAACAGATTCCATCTTGATCAACACTTACCTCCATATAGAACTAGTAGGAGCCAACATATGCCCATATGCCCATACACAGTACTAGTATGAAAGCAGTATCAAACTCAAACCACCTATATACAAGATAACTGTGCTATCTCAGGTCTAAAGATTATATGCACTGATATGATTTATGACAATGCATTGACAAGAGTAAACTCTATGTGCTTATCATAAATGTCACTGGTTCGGCCTACTTATCATGTATAAGTGCCTATCATATTTGTTATATAGCATGAGACTCAACATTCCATCTTAATTATATCTCATGTAAATAACTTGGGAACAAACATGAATGCAATCTTTCTAGATAAGTCATGCCCTTATTGTGAAGTATCTTCGATTGTGAACCTATTTATGATACTTTATACTAGAAATACTGTCACTCATATTCTTAACTACTTAAGAATAGAATTTCTAACAAAATATCAATGGACCTTTTCTATTACACATAAATATATTATGTAAACGGAAAAGTGAAAAATGCCTTTTATTAATAAAAGATGCACAAGATACATACTAAATGATATGCTCTAGGGCATACTACTAACAATCTCCCACTAGCGCTAGAGCCATTCATTACAATACCTTAGACCCATCTTGTCACACCCTACCCCTCTGTAAGGCATAACATGATCCCGTAGTATACCTAATGAATTACCAACTTCATCTACTGATAACCCATTAAATATACTACAAGGGATTTTAAAACTTTTCTTACTTCTTTTTACAGTGGTGAGCACTGTTTACAGGTGTTAAAAACCTTTTTGAACTGAAGTGAAATAGCTAACACATTTAAACTAGTAGGGATTTCTATAAAAATTTTGGCAGAGTGCCATCTGTATTTTGAACAAAACAGTTCTTCAGAAAACCTGTAAAAAAGCACTTCAATATTTTTCTCAATCTCAAACTCCAACATAATTCAACACAATAAGTTTTTCAACTCGAATCCACAATAATTTTTCAAAGACTAAGATAAAAGAAATACAGTACAATTTTTACAAGCCAAAATAACTCATAATTTATTTTACAACTTCAATGTACAATTTTAATTTACAACTACTCAAAACCAAGAACAATATATACATACAGTGAACATACATTACAGTGCAAAATGCAAAATGTGGTATACTCAATATACCAGATGATCTCTCGCTGAATGCATTAGCAGCCTAATCTGCTGCCCTATCTATCTGTCTACCTGTGATAGCAATGAAAAGCTATCGCTGAGACAATGTCTCAGTGGTGCACAACATTAACCAAATACAACTTTAAATCACAAATCACAAATCATATAAATAGTAGATACGTAAAACCATAGTTAAATTCAAGACAATAAATGTCATAAAGAATTTAAACTCTATTTCACAATATCACAATAAATCTTAATAGTCAAAACATGGTTAAATTCAAAAGACAGTGAATGTCAATAAGAATTTAAACTCCATTTCACAAATTATCAAAGCTCATAATAACACAATTTAGTCAAATAATTTAAGAATACAGTGTTGCCAATTCATACACAACTTAAGCCATGATACAAATTTCTGATCAATGCCGCGTTGTACTATGACAAAGCAATCACAACCCCACTAATCGAAATCAATGAGGAAGGAAGCTAGCTATATAATGAGTACTCATCCGATCACCTCAACTGGCAAACCAGAGAGGGAGAAAAATAAACGATCACAACCCCATAAATGGAGAAGGAAAAATAAACGATCACAACCCCATAAATGGAGAAGGAATGATGTGATACTGTCATGCTAAGTGTGAACACAAAATCAATTCCAAACATTTTATTCAAATGATTCGTAAGAATCCAATAAATTTCCAAAGTTATAATTTTATTCACAAAATGGCAACACAATTCATAATTAACTTCAATTTTCACAAATCACACTAAATCAATTTTTTCACAGTTTCAAACCATTTACAATGCTTTTCAAGCAATAAGTATCCATTCAAACACATTTCCATAATTGAAAACAATAATATACAAATAGTCATAATTGATTTCAATTGAAAAATTCAAAACAAATAACTGTTGTGCATAAACCTCTGATAACTATCTCTTGGCCTTGACTCAGTGTTTCCTTCCCTTTCCCTGAGTCTTTGCTAACTGAGAAAAACAATTTGAGGTGTTTCAGTACTCATTTAAACTGTCTCTAACGATAATGCTTGATAATTAATTCACTAAATTCTATTATTTGCTTAGTCAACCTAATATGTCGACCCTCGATGCGTTCTAGGTAATTTAGGTTTTAATGTTACTAATATGTCACATTCAATAGTCTTTTATGGTTGGTACATGTTACCAAATTCATTTCCCTGTATATTGCATTTTATTGCAACTTGCTGGATTCCAGGATACTAGTTTGACCTAGTCGAACGACCTAGTTCCCTCGGTTTTCGGATTTCGGTCAAAGCTACAAACTTGTAGATCTATGTCTTATTGCACGCGGGGCAAAATTTCAGGTCATTCTGAGTTATGTTGACCAAGTTATGGTCATTTAACTATTGCTGGTCAAAATGCATCAAGATTGGTCACTTTAGGTCATTTTAGGTCAATTTTGGTTCCGCCAGTTTTTGGACCCGAAATTGTGCAAGTTGTTTGACTTACTTATGGTCATTTCTGGGCTTTGGTGTCTTCATAAGACTTATAGATATGGGTCTTAACTATGCATGGTCAAAATTTAAGGTCAATTGGACCTGTTTTGAGTGAGTTATGGCCAAAATACTAACTACTGCCCAATTGGTAAATTTTCAGGCCTTAGTTGCACTAATCCGAATTTGGTTACTTTTCAAATTACCTTACAAGCAGAATTTTGGCAAGCTTCCTTCATGAAAGTTGGCACATTTTGTGCCTAGTTTCACCTCCAATTGGTCTCATACCAATTGGAGCGACACACTTAAGGTTCTAAGCCCAAAACACAAACTGCCCTATTGCATTTTCTTCATTTCTCATCAAAGGTCACTTTTAGCATTGACAAACTCCACATTCATGTCAACTTTGGTTTGTACCATAACCTAAACATATTTTACCACATATTGTTGATCATTTTGGCAGCTTACAATCACATTCAACATACACCATAAAGTGCAGAATTTGTCAAACTCAATTACAACAATTTAATTACCTATTCATGCTCATTTACATGCCCAACCTCACACCATCACACATATACCCAAGCTGCCCAAACAACTCTCACAATTCAAAATTAATATTCCATAATCCAAACATGAAATAACATCCTTATGGTTCACCAAACCAGGCTGCCGATTCATGCATTTACATTCCATTAATTTCCAAGTTTCAAATTTCAAATACACATTCACATATACTAAGTATACATCACCCAATAATTTCCTACACACCTAAACATTTAATCTATCCTTTAATCTACCATTTATAAGCAAAAATAAACTGTCTTTAAGGAGTTTCCATGGCTGCCAAAAGTACACATCCCTCTTTAAACATCAAACCTCAAAAATCTCTCCATAAATCAAATACCCATAACATCCTTACAAACTTTAATAAAACAAAAATAAAAAACACAAACTTACCTATTAATGAGGCTTGTTAAATCTTCATCAAACTCCCTTGATTTTAGTATCTACTTCTTCCTTGTGAGGTGGGGATCAAAATTAGTGAAGAAACTTTGGTGTTTGGAGGTGGAAATGGAGGAGATTTGGAAGCTTCAACCAAATCGGCCATGGAGGATTTTCAAGCTCTTCATTTTGGCAATGGTGAGTGAATGAAGAAGATGAAGGTGTTAGTGGAGTTTACACCTGCCCACATAGTGATTATTTTAACCCTATAGTGCTCCACTCACCAGTATTTAATTATATTATCAGTTAAATGTGTTAATTACTCAATTTGAATCCCATTTTTGCTATTTACATTAGGTACCCCTAATTTAATTTTTCATTATATTTTCCAAGTGTAATATCATGTATTTTCAATGGACATTTAGGTCAAAAGACAGCTCGAGGTGTCAAATGACCACAATGCCCCTGTTCGGGTTGCATTCTCGATCTTTCCGTAACACCGGGTTTTGTCCGTTTTTCGATTTTTCACTTTTCTTTGTACTAATTAATTAATTTTTCTTTGATATTTCTAATGGAATTTATACTTCAATAGGTGTCTATTTAAGTCCTAAAAATATTTTCTAGGGTTTCCCGCGGTCCAGGGCTAGTCAACGGTCCACGCCGTGACTTCCCGGTGCGGTCACCCATTGCCAGGGTTCTCGGCTCGCTTAACTTGGTTGCATTACTTTTACTATTATTTTTCCTTTGTTTTTTTTTTCTTGTATTCTCTCTTTTCTTGTATTTCATTATTTTATGTCTTCTCACTCATAACAAAGTGTAGTTCTAGGCATTCTAGCTGTCCGGACAACACTGGTCACCAGAACAGTAGAACGCACTACCGAATATAGGGGTGTTACACATCTTCTCAATATGTTGGTCAAACTGAGCTTGTAACAAAGGCTTAGTGAATGGATGAGCTAGATTTTCAGCTGATGCTATTTTCTGCATGGCTACATCGCCTTGCCCAACTATTTCTCTGATAATGTGGTAGCGCCTATCTATGTGTTTGGATTTCTAGTGAGACCGGGGTTTTTTTATATCCAAAAAGCTTCTTTTGTAGCATTTTATGCAGCAATATACTCGGCCTCTGTAGTGGAATCTGTAGTCATGCTCTATTTGGAACTCTTCCAATTGGCTGTACCTCCATTACAAATGAACAGATACCCAGAGGTAGACTTTCTATCATCGATATCTGATTAGAAATCAAAATCAGTATAACCATCCAATTTTAAGTCACCACCTCCATATATCAAGAATAAATCCTTAGTTCTGCTCAAGTACTTAAGGATATTCTTGACAGCTATCCAGTGTTCCAAACCTGGATTGGATTGATACCTGCTAGTCAAACTAATAGCATATGCGATATTCGGCCTAGTACACAACATTGTGTATATCAAACTTCCAATAGCCAAAGCATATGGAATCCTGGCCATTTTATATCTTTCTTTAGGTGTCTTTGGAGACATCTCTTTAGAAAGATGGATACCATGTCTCACTAATAATAATCCTCTCTTGGAATCAAGCATGTTAAATCTCTTTAACACTTTTTCCAAGTATAGCCTTTAGGATAAACTAATTATTCTTTTCGCTCTATCTCTATAGATGTGAATCCCAAGAATATAGTTTGCCTCCCCTAAGTCTTCATGGAGAATGTATTTGAAAACAACACCATTATAGCTGTCAACATACCTGTGTCATTACCCATCAATAGTATGTCATCCACATATAAGACAAGGAAAGTGATAGTACTGTCACTAACCTTCTTATATACACATGGCTCATCTTCTTTTTTGATAAAACCAAATGACTTAATGGTTTCATCAAAATGGATGTTCCATCTCCTCGAAGCTTGTTTTAACCCATAAATGGATCGCTTTAGCTTGCGCACTTTGGAACCATCTCGAGAATAAAAACCCCTAAGTTTTTTCATGAAAATGTTTTCTTCAATGTATCCATTGAGAAAGGTTGTTTTGACATCCATCTGCCAAATCTCATAATCATAGTATGCAGCTATTGCTAATATAATCCAAATTGATTTAAGCATGGTAATAGGCGAGAAAATCTCCTCATAGTCGATTCCTTACCTTTGGCGAAACCCTTTCGCTACTAGCCTTGCCTTATAGTTCTCTACCTTTCCATCAGAACCAATTTTCTTCTTGAAAACCCATTTGTTCCCTATAGGTACAATACCTTCAAGTGGGTTAACAAGATCCCAAACTTGATTCTTATACATGGAATCAATCTCGGATTTTATAGCATCAATCCATTTTGAAGAGTCTATATCTGATATAGCTTTTTCATAGGTAAGTGGATCATCTCCATGATCAACATCTTCATGAGTGGATAACTCTTGTTCTTCTTCATAAAGGAAACCATATCTCACTGGTGGGTGAGATACCCTGGTTGTTCTATGAGGAACAACTGTAGATGTTTCATTAATAGGTTTAGGTTGACTAGATGGATCTATATCCATCTGATCTATTGGTTGATCAGAATTCTCCAATTCTAACTCTATTTGCCTTCCTTTGCCTCCTTCTTGAACAAACTGTTGTTCAAGAAATGTGACATCTCTACTTACCACAACCTTTTGTGAAGTAGGCAAATAAAAATAGTATCTAAAACTATCTTTTGGATATCCAATAAATCAACCCTTTTTCTAATCTGGTTTCTAATTTATCAGTGTTCAGCTTTTTGATATAAGCTGGACAACCCCAAATCTTATCATGCTTAATACTTGGTTTTTTTCCATGCCATATCTCATAAGGTGTGGGAGATACTGATTTTGATGGAATCCTATTCAGAATATACAAAGTTGATTCTAATGCAAATCCCCAAAAGGAGATTGGCATATCAGTATAACTCATCATACTACGTACCATATCCAATAGGGCACGATTTCTCCTTTCTGGTATACCATTCAGCTGTGGTGTTCCTGAAGGAGTCAACTGGAAAACAATGCCATGTTCTCTCAAGTATTCATCAAATTTAGTACTCAAGTATTCACCTCCATGATCTAATCAAAGAGCTTTAATACTCTTTCCTGTTTGATTTTTTACTTCAGATTTAAATTCTTTGAACTTTTCAAAGGATTCATGTTTGTATTTCATCAAATACAAATACCCAAACCTTGATTTATCATCAGTTAAGGTAATAAAGTAATGAAAACCACCTCTAGCCATTTTCTTAAATGGACCACATACATCACTATGTATGAGCTCTAAAATATTTTCAGCTCTTAGCCCTTGTCCCACAAAGGGTGATCTAGTCATTTTGCCTGAAGGCAAGATTCACAAGTTGGAGTAGGTTCAGAGCCCAATGAGGATAGAATCCCTATTTTCTCCAGTTTTGCAATCCTATCTTCTACAACATGACCTAACCTTAAGTGCCAAATATATTTTGAACTTGAGTTGTTTTTCACCATGGCATTGCATTCATTTAGATCACTTGCATTCATTTTGTGTTTGTCATTATTATCCAAATAATAAAGATCATCATTCATATAACCCGAACCAATATATTTATTTCCAAAATAAATATTGCAAACATCATCTGTGAACTTAAATTCATAGCCATTTCTAGTCAAACTAGATATAGAATGATGTTCTTAAAAGCATCAGGTACATATAAAATATTATCGAAATACATAATATGTCCAAACATGTAAAAAGATTTAGATCCTATGGCTAAAACTTCAACAGTTGAGCTATCGCTAATCCAGAGTCTAATATATCGAGAACGCAAGCTGTTACTAATTGTTAGTTCCTGCATATCATAAGAAATGTGAGAACTAGCACTAGTATCTAAAACCCAAGCTATAGATGAACTATGAGTATCATCAGAATCTAAATAACAAGATATGGACATACCTTCCGAAGGTCTATCCTTCTTGTCCTTTAGAGAAGCAAGATACTCAGGGCAGTTCCTTTTTTAGTGCCCATTCTTCTAGCAGTGGAAACACATTCCTTGCCTCTATCAGCTTTAGTCTTCCCTTTCTGTTTAGCTATTTTCTTGGAAGGATCAGGAATCTGAGATTTCTTTTTCTTATTGCCCTTCTTCTTATTGAACTTTCCAACAGAAGAAGATGCAATCAAAGCTGCCTCTTTTCCTTTATTGCCCGGCATATTCTTTTGAGCAATAACCAGCATGTTGAGTAAACCAGCCAAGGTGCATTCTTATTTAGTCATATGGAAATTTGTCACAAAATTCCCAAAAGGCTCAGGAAGGGACTGAAGGATCAAATCCGTCTGCAGTTGGAAATCCATGTTAAAGTCAAGATGTTCTAGCTGCTCAATTAGCCGAATCATCTTATATACATGATCCCCTACATTTTGTCCTTCAGACATCCTCATGTGAAATAGCTGCCTAGATATCTCATACCTAGCATTCCTGCTATGCTCACCATACAACTCTTGTAGGTGAAAGAGGATCTCACACGCACTCTGTATGTTCTCATGCTACTTCTGTAACTCATTACTCATTGAAGCAAGCATATAACACTTAGCTCTCATATCATACTCCTTCTACTTGTCCAAAGTTTCATATTCCTCTTGAGTGGCCTCTAGAGGTAAGGGACCAAGAACATTTGGGTATAAAGCATATCTTATATGTTCAAGGTTCAGCATAAGTTTCGAATTTCTTAACCAATTGGAAAGATTAGGTCCTGCCAACCTATTGCGATCAAGTATGCTTGCAAGGATATTGGATGGTGGTGGTCGTTCTATGCTCATTATTATCAGAAAATTAATTGCAGAAATTAACCAGATTAATTAGTAAATGTATCATATAATTAACCAAAATAATTATATTCTTCTAATCAAATTGGTCCTCCTACTAACTTACCGAATCCTACACTTCCAAAGTAGAAAACGGAAATCCTAGTTGGATGGATTTCTAGTGGGTGATTGAATTCTTATAATTCTATTGATCATCCTCAGGTACATCCATTATTGGAATTACAATAAACTATAAGTGAGCGACTCCTTGCCCATCACATCTCCTGTGAGGTTCAATCCTTTACCTAGCCCATAATGCTCAAAATCTCAGGTACATCCATTATTGACTTATCTTGCATTAGTTAAGTTGATCCCATTGAGCTAGTAATTATGCAAATAATTTTAATGTCCTCAGGTACATCCAATATTGACCACCAAACTATTTACATATTTACAATATCTCATGCTTAACAATTATTTTTAAGAAAATCTCTTAAATTAATTGCATCTTATGCCAGTATTTAAAATTTCTTAAAATAATTACCTCAATGGAGGGCCCATGTTATAATTACTTTAATTATAGCATTTCAAACTTAATCATTTGTTTAGAAGATTTTATGGTCATCCTAATTACTATTAAGTCTCACTTCTCACATTATCCATTTAGCATGCATATATCATATGCTTGCATACATTCTCATACATCTCATGCATTCATGGATAAACAGTAAATATGCTATGATCATGGACTTTTTAAGGGATTCAATTATGAGCCACCAAAAATTGAATCAGGGCATTCCTAAGTGCATTTCATTCATTCATTTTACAAGAGTTGCTGAAGGAGTACATAATCAACACTTGATCTTGAATTCCTCCCATTGGTCCCACCAATACTCTTGACCTCATTGATCTTCTTGCAATCCAATTACATAGTAATCCTTGGCATACCAAGGTAAATTTACAAGAACTAAATAAATGAAATTACAACCCAAAATTATTACAACCTTAATAATACATGCCCAAAATAAATTAAAATAAATTAATTAATTTATAATCCCAAAGAAACATAAAAGAAATAAATCCAATCACATTAGTCTTTTATTGTCCATGTTCATCCATCATGCATATCACTATTTAACAATTAAATAAAACATGCATACTTAAATAAAATTGAATATCTCATATTTAACTTAAAAATCCAGATTTGAATATGATTCGAACAAATTTTAAAATTCAGATTTGAATCACATTCAAACAAATTTAAAAATTCAGATTTGAATCACATTCAAACAACCTTAAAAATTCAGATTTGAATCACATTCAAACAATTTTTAAAATTTAGATTTGAATTACATTCAAACAATTTTAAAAAATTCAGATTTGAATATGACTCAAACAACTTTAAAAATTCAGATTTGAATCACATTCAAACAACTTTGAAAATTCATATTTGAATAACATTCAAATAATTTTTTAAAAATTCTGATTTGAATACAAATTTAATTGTCTAATTAAAACTCAAATTAAACAATTTAATTAGACATAGGATGAGCTTTTAGATCATACAATAATTGCAAATTAAAAGCCAAACCTTGCACACAACATTGGAGGCCACAAAGTGTGCACACCAATGGTGTTAGTCACCAAGCTGCAACCTTTCATTGCAACCAGCAATGGATCTATCATCTTATGATCATACTACACAATTAAATCATATAATCAACAATCTAAAAGGAAAATATAGCGGCTCTAATACCAATTGAAGGAGAGGAAGCATGAAAAACACAAGTTTAGATCATTGAAATTCAAAATTTTTCATTTAGGGTCACAAGCATCATGCAAGATTCATTTTTGTCTATTTGATTTCAATTATAAATAGCATATTGAAACTCCTTTAATATATTTTTGGATCTATATTTGCCATTTAAGATTTTAGAATTAATCAAATTAATTTTAAGAACCCTAGATTAGATCAAAATAAGTGCACTAACCTCTTAATGCACTGCAGTGTGTTTGGCACCTTTGGGATGCATCTTTAGGACACCAGATGTTGTCCCTCTAGCTTGTCCACACCAAGATCACCTATGGCAGCCCTTGAACAACTTTTAAAGCTTTTCTATGAATTAGAAAATCAAGTTTTGGCTTTTGAGAGATTAGAGATGTAAACAAAACACTAGAAACAATTTCTAGTATTTTTAATTTAAGAGATTGTTTGCTAATGTCTTTGAATTGATGAGAGATGAAGAAGAAGAGAAGGGAAACGTCTCCAAGGTGGTGGCACAAAGAGAAAGGCAGTAGATTATTATATTTTTCTTTTCATAATAACACTTATATAGCTAGGTCACCACTTAAAACCCTTGCCACATGTCACCTTCTGATTGGCTCTAGGTTTAATTAACCCAATCACATTGTGCCAAGTGTCAAACCTATATTTAATCTTGACTTTGATCATCTTACATGATTAAAAGACATTTGGCAAGCTTATGTGTTATACCTTACCCCTCCGTAAGGCATAACATGATCCCATAGTATACTTAATGAATTACCAAACTTCGCCTACTGATAACTCATTAAATACACTACAAGGGATTTTAAATATTTTCTTATTTCTTTTTATAGTGGTGAGCACTTTTGACAGGTGTAAATGTTTTTTTAATCTGAAGTGAACTAATTAACAAACCTGAAGTATCAATAATTTCTGTAAAAATTTTGGCTGAGTGCCATCTGTATTTTAAATAAAATAGTTCTTCAAAAACCTGTAAAAAGCACTTCCAATATATTTCTTCAATCCCAAACTCCAATAATAGTTCAACACAATAAATTTCTCAACATTGTCAATTCAATTCAACATCAATTTTCTAGTGTTTCCAAAAGCTGAGATAAGAGAAATATGTCACAATATTTTTACAGGCCAAAATAATTTACAACTTTAGTTTACAACTGCTCAAGACCAAGTACAATATATACATACAATGCACATGTAACACCCTCCCGGTAGCAACTCCGTACATTCTACTGTTCCGGTGACCAGTGTCGGTCCGGACAGTTAGAACATTCGGAAAAATATTTAAATTAAAGTGAGGGATCATAATTAACTCAAATATTAATAAGAAAAATTTAGTAAAAATTTTAGAAATAAAATACAACCAAGTTAAATGAGCTGGTGCCCTAGCGATGGGTAACCCAGAGGGAAGTTGCGGTTCTCGTAACTAGGAGCCCTAGACCCGAGAGAAAATTCATAAAATAATTTTTGGGACTCCAGAGAAGGGTCATTGAGGTTACTATGGCATTAGAATGCCAAGAAAATATTTAGAAAAATTTTTCAATCGGTACAGACAATTTTGACCCGTTAAGCCAAACGAAGGGCATTTTCGTCATTTCGCCTTCAGAGGTGATTTTTGGCCGACTTGTCCAGTTCAGTAAATAATTATTATAACATAAAATATGAATAAATATTACTAAAAATTAAATTTAAAATGAGTAGAGATGAAAAGAAAAGAAAAATCAAAATAAAGCAAATTATGACATCTTTATGATGTCATTTAAAAGCCCCCTCCAATCACAAGTAAACAAACACTCAACTAACTAATAAAAGAGATAATTGAGACCAAAAAAAATTAAAAAGCAACAGCAGCCATCCTCTTCCTCCCTAACCAGCCAAAATCCAAGCTTGCCCAAACCTCCATTAACACCTTCAAAAAAAAGCTTCATTTCTCTCTTTGTTTCCACTACTAAACCCTAAACCCCTTTCATTAAAACTTATCCACTCATCTTGGGAAAGTGTTTGGCAGCCTAGAAAAGGAAAGAAAGTGAAGATTAAACTTGGAAAATTCTGCCCTACAAGAGGTTAGTGCATCTATATACCTAAAACTCTTTAATTTCATGATTAGGGACTTGAATTTAGTAAGAAATTGTAATTTAAATGGACAAAAACTCATGTGTATGTGAACATGAATTTTGGAAGCCCTAAGGAAGGAATGAGTTTGATTGTTTTAATGGACTTATAATGAATTAGAGATTATGTTTAAGGTGTATATACACATATATAATGAATGAAAGTGTTTAATTAGGTGTATGGGTGAATTGAAATGAAAATTAGGGTTTTGAGAGTGAAAAATTAGACTTGGCTTATGAAATGATTAATGGACATTCTAATGTTCAATTAGTGACCATTTAAGGCAAGTTAATCATAATTTGAAGTGAGCTAATGCATGGCAAACTGAAATGGGAAGGCTGCCTAAAGATAGCAGAAATGAGGCTATGAGTCCAGCTTGTTTGGACTGCCATAACTTTGGATGTGTAGGTTCAATTGGTGTTTGGCCAATTGGACATGAAACTATACTTATAATGGCACAATTTTTCTGAAGAAACCATGTCCAAAAGACCAAAGTAAGAGGACCAAAAGTTGGCCCCAATCCGGATACCCTACAAACAGGTTCTGCAGAATGACCAAATGAACAACTGTTCATTTGGCCATAACTCACTGTAGATATGGTGAATTGACCTGAAATTTTTACAGAAACAAGATAAGACATAGACAAACAACTTTTATGAAGAAACCTACCCCAAATTATGGCCAGAACTCATCCAACAAGGCAGTAGCATTCACTGTTCATGGTACTGTAGATTTGGTAAATTCTGCAGAATTAAAATCCTGCCAGCTGTGGTTTTTGGACCATATCTGGAGCTACAAAACTCCAAATGGAGTGATTCAAAAAATGAAATTCAACTAGACAAAAAAAGGAACAACTTTCATGTTTACCACTTCCTCAAATTTTCACTGCAACAGTGCCCAATGGAACAGTAACTTTGGGTTACAAAAACTGAAAATTCTGCTTCCCTTGGTTTTAACTTAGAAATGGTATTAATGCTTAATGCCAACAAGTTTTGAATGCAAAATGTGGTATGTTGGGAGTGTCAAAACCAATGTACCTATTTTCTATCAAAAAGTCAACATTTTTGTTGACCAATGAGGTGAATAGTGACACTAGAACTTGAAATTCAAAATTTGAAGAATTCAAAAGTATCAAATGCCCTAGTATACCTAACAAGATTGGTTTGGATAGTTTGGCATGCCAATAGGGTTCGGTTAGCAGTACTGCACATGGCATTATGCCATTCTGTGATTTTATGGCTTTTAGTCATTTTGATATTGTGTTGAGACTTGGCCTCGTGCCTAATATTATTTACAGCTTGTTAGCTGTTCTGTTGCACACCGGGAGATACATATGTGACCGATGGTGTGACGGCCCGTTTACTCGTTTATCCAGTGCAGTTGTTCAGTATAGGTTACTTGGGCAACCAAATGAATGAAAGTGGACAATGTTAACGAAATAAATGGATATATAAATGCAAAACAAATAAGATATATACATTCAATGCATATTTATTTCTGTTATTTCTTTCTATTTTATTATTGCACCACTAAGCATCATTGCTTAGCGCGTTGCTTTTGCCACGCGTAGGCTCTGGAGATACTGATCGTGAGCCCAGTAGACCGCATACTGGGTGAGTCCATCCTGCAGCTCTGCACAATGTCCGTGTCACCTCACCTTCTACACTGCATTGGTAGGACACTAGGTTTCATTTTGGTATTTTGTAACTAACTTTTATTTTCTCATATGTATTTGAACTTATGTAATGTATTTTGACATTCATGTAAATAATGAGAATTGTGTTTGTGAATTGAAAGTTTTGAATATTTGTTTATTGCTTATGTTTGAATACTATGAGAAATGAATGTTTGAGTAATGGAAAGGTTGTTGAAAGTCATGTTGAGACTTTGTTGATATTGGAGTTTGGGATTGATTGAATATGAATATTGGAAGTGTTTTTCACAGGTTCTGAAGAACTGTTTTCTCCATTTTTAGCCGGTACTCTGCCGGATTTTCTTTAAAATTTTCGGAACCTCAAATAAATTATGATTTCGATAAATGGCTCAAATATATTATATTTCACAAGTTACATTCAAAACCATGATAAAAATTAATTAAAGTATAATAGAGTGTGCCGGTACACCGTGTGACATTGCTTACTCGGGTATACTGTACACGGGTAAGGGGTGTCACAGCACATACATTACAACAAAAATTACAAAAAGTGGTATACTCAATATACCCAGCAAAATCCCAAAATGTAGCACAAGTAGCCTACTCTGCTGCTCTGTCTGTCTGTCTAACTGCGACAACAATGAAAAAGCTATCGCTGAGCTAATGTCTTAGTGGTGCACAATATTAAGAAAATTCATTTTAAAACCATAAACCATAAATCATATAAACTGTGGATACTTAAAATCATAGTTAAATTCAAAAGACAAAAAGTGTCATAATGAATTAAACTCCATTCCACAATGTCTTAATGAATATTAATAAATCACACACATAGCTTAATCATGTTTCCAAAGTCAAATTCGTCTCAAAAGCCAATGGCTAATGAGGAATAACATAGCTAGCTAGCAATTATATGACTACTCATCCTATTTGTCCTCAACTGGCACACACCTCAACACTTTAGCCAGAGAGAGAATTCAAAGCCAACTCATCCTACTAGACAAGCTAGCGAGGAATTCAATCAAATATACACGATAGATGTGGTTTCAAACCATTTGCAATATTTTTCAATCAATATGTATCCATCAAATATCATTGAAACAAAATTTTTCATAATTTAAGCAATAACATACAAATTGTCATAATTTATTTCAATTGAAAATTCAAAAGGAATAACTGTTGTCCACAAACCTCTGAAGAGTAACCTCTTGGCCTTGACTCAGTGTTTCCTTCCCCTTCCCTGAGTCTTTGCTAACTGAAACAGACAATTTAAAGTGTTTCAGTACTCATTTAACTTGTCTCTAATAATAAGGTTCAATAATTAATTTATTTAATACTATTGCTTTTATTAGTCAACCTATAATGTTGACCTTTGATGCACTCTAGGGAAATAAATTTTAATTTTACCAATATGTCATATTTTATAGTCCTTTAGTGTTGGTATATGTTACCAAATTCATTTTCAAGTGTATTGCATTTTATTGCAATTTATCGGATTTTAGTATGCTGTTTTTGACCTAGCCGAATGACCTAGTTCCCTCAGTTTTCGGGTTCTGGTCCGAATAACAAACTTGTAGGTCTATGTCTTAGTGAACTTTTACCACAAATTTTAGGTCATTTGGAGTTTACTAGACCAATTTATGATCTTTTTACTATTTCTGGATAGATTGCACTAAAATGGCAAACTTAGGTCATTTTTAGGTCATTTCTGATTCTGGCAGTTTTTATACCCGAACTTGTGCAAGCATTTTGACTTGCTTATGGTCATTTCTGGGTTTTAGTGTCTTCATAAGAGTTGTAGCTTTATGTCTAAAATTTCCATGGTATAAATTTCAGGTCATTTGGACCTGTTTTGAGTGAGTTATGGCCAAAATACTGACTGCAGTTCAAATGGTCAATTTTCAGGTTTGCAAAGTCACTAATTCGGATTTGGTCAATTCTCATGTCACTTTCTGGACAGAATTTAGGTAGGCTTTCAACATGAAAGTTGGCACATTTTGTGCCTAGTTTCATGTCTAATTGGCCTCATACCAATTGGATTCACACAATTCTATTTATAGCCTAAAACACATACTGCCCATAACACATTTTTGGAGCATCAACCAATCACACAATCAACTAACTATACTTCACTTTCCAAACCTAATTTGCATTTGTATCATACCACAACCATTCATCACTTTACATTATAGTCACTTTAGGTAGAATATAACCAATTTACAATGCACCAATTACACTTCCAATTCACAATATCAAATTCTAAACAACATATACACAAAACATTCCTAACCATTACCTATAACTTCCATCATCAATTATACAAACTGCCCCTACATCATCACCACCAGAATTCATCAATAAGTTTCATGATATCATACATAATTTCATGAGTTTAAGGGCTGGCCAAAAATGGCAATTCACTTTGGTATTGAATTTCCCTTTGAAACCCTTAATTTTAATTGCTCAAATACATAAACACATGGAATTAACTAACCAATACATCAAATTTCTTTAATCAAACTTAATTCCCATTAAGCATCATCAATTACATCAATCACAAGTGAGAATAATCTGCTCACCTTTCCTTTCCCTGTCTGCCAAAAGTCAAACCCATCAATTACGCAAGTAATTCTTTCAATTTTTCAACCAAAATACTACCTACAACCTCAACACAAGTTTTAATTAAGCAAGGGAAGAAAATGGACACTTACCTCTTGTGTGCTTTCTCAAAACTTCACCAAAACTCTCCTTTCTTGCTCCCAATATGCTGCCCAAGGTGTGTGTGCAAGCTTTAATGAAGAAACCAAGTGGAAAAGAGGTGTAAATCATGGGTGCATGGAGGTTTCTTCAATTTGGCCATGGTGGTTCTTCAATGGAGGCTTTCGGCTGATTTTTTTCTGAAGATTGAAGATGAGTATTCTGCTATCAAAAGGCTTATAATGGTGTCCCAAATTATGAGTTAGTGGAGCACTAACTTGGATTAAAGAATTAATTATCCAAAGTTTCCTAAATTACAATTTTACCACCATTCTTTCACTATTAATATAATGTACCACAATTTAATTTTTTTATGACATTTTCAAATTTTAACATCATTTATTTTTAATGGAAATTTAGGTCAAAAGGCAACTCAGGGTTTCAATTGACCAAAATGCCCCTATTCGGGTTGTATTCTCGATTTTTCGATAACACCAATTTTTGTCGGTTTCTCGATTTCTCGTTTTTCTTTGTACTAATTAATTAATTTTTCTTTGACATTTCGAATGTCATTTATACTTCAATAGATGTTTATTTAAGTCTTAAAAATATTTCTCAGGGTTCCCGCAGTCCAGGGCTAGTCAATGGTCCACGCCACAATTTCCTGGTGTGGTCACCCATCGCTACGATTTTTGGCTCGTTTAACTTAGTTACATTTCATTGCTATTATTTTTTCTTTGTTTTTCTTGTATTTTCCTCTATTTTATTTCCTTATTTCATGTCTCCTCATTAACATTTAAGTATAGTTCTAGGCATTCTAACTATCTGGACAGACACTGGTCACTGGAACAGTATAACGCACTACCGAACATAGGAGTGTTATAATTCTCCCCCCCTTAAAATAAATTTTGTTTCGAAATTTTACATGGTTTTAGTCTTTGAGCAGCTGTGGGTGCTGTCTCCTCATGTCCTCTTCACGTTCCCAAGTAGCTTCCTGGTCTGAATGATGGTTCCACAGCACTTTAACCAGGGTTATCTGCTTACTCAGCTGTTTCACCTCATATGCCAGAATCTCTATAGGTTCTTCTTCATATAAAAGGTCTGGATTTACCTCAATCTCTTCAACTGATAGAACATGAGATGGGTCAGATCTGTACCTCCTTAACATGGACACATGGAAGACACTGTGTGTCCTTTCTAGCTCTGGAGGTAATGCCAATCGATATGCTAAAGGACCCACTCTTTCCAGAATTTCATATGGTCCAATAAAGCAAGGACTCAGTTTCCCCTTTTTGCCAAATCTCATAATCCTCTTCCAAGGAGAAACTTTGGGGAATACCTTATCACCCACTGCATATTTCATTATCTCTTCTTTTCAAATCAATATAGGACTTTTAATGGTTTGATGCAGCCTTGAGTCGATCTCTGATCATTCTGATCTTTTCCTCTATCTGCTAAACAATTTCTAGCCCAATCATCTTTCTTTCACCTACTTCATCGCAACATAAGGGAGTTCTGCACTTTCTACCATACAAAGCTTCATATGGAGGCATCCCAATGCTTGATTGGTAGCTGTTGTTTTATGAAAACTCAATCAAAGGCAAGTGTGCATCCCAATTGCCTTCAAACTCAATCACATAAGCTCGTAGCCTATCCTCCAAGATCTGAATTACCCTCTCAGACTGGCCATCTATCTGTAGGTGGAATGCCGTGCTGAAGTTTAATCTAGTTCCTAGGGCTCTCTGAAGACTACCCCAAAACTTGGAAGTGAACCTAGGATCTTTGTCAGAAACAATCGATACTGGCACTCCATGCAATCTCACAATCTCATCTATGTACAATCTGGCCAATCTTTGCAGGCTATAGTCCATCCGGACTGGCAAAAAGTGAGCAGACTTGGTCATTTTGTCAACTATAACCCATACTGCATCATGACTATTATGTGTCCTCGGAAGTCCCATAACAAAATCCATAGTTATCCATTCCCATTTCCACTCTGGTACTGGCAATGGATATAATAAATGTAACACCCTCCCTTTAGCAACTTCGTACATTCTACTGTTACGGTAACCAGTGTTGGTCCGGACAGTTAGAACGATAGGAAAAATATTTAAACTAAAGTGAGGGACCATAATTAACTCAAATATTAATAAGAAAAATTTAGTAAAAATTTTAGAAATAAAATACAACTAAGTCAAATGAGCCGGTGCCCAAGCGATGAGTAACCTAGAGGGAAGTTGCGGTTCTCGCAACTAGGAGCCCTATACCCGGGGAAAAATTCATAAAATAATTTTTGGGATTCCAGAAAGGGGTCATTGAGGTTCCTATGGCATTAGAATACCAAGAAAATATTTAGAAAAATTTTTCAATCGATACAGACAATTTTGACCCGTTAAGCCAAACGGAGGGCATTTTGATCATTTCGCCTTCGGAGGTGATTTTTGGCCGACTTGTCCAGTTGAGTAAATAATTATTATGACATAAAATATGAATTAATGTTGATGAAAAATTAATTTAAAGTTAGTAGAAAAGAAAAGAAAAGAAAAATCAATATAATGCAAATTATGACATCATTATGATGTCATTCACAAGTTCCCACCAATTACATTTAAACAACCATTTAATTAACTAATAAAAGAGACAATAAAGACCAAAGAAATTAAAAAGCAAACAGCCATCTTCTTCCCTCATTCCAGCCGCACCATGGCCAAGGAAAGCCCTCCATTTCTTTTCTTCATTTTAGCTTGAAGATCTCTCCAACCTTACCCCAAAACCCTTAAGTCCCTTCACTAAAATTGGTCATCCAACCTTGCTAAAGTGTTTGGCAGCCTAAAAAAGGAAAGAAAGTGAATTTTAAGCTTGGAAAAATTCTGCCCTACAAGAGGTTAGTGCCTATTTACACATAAATCTCTCTTATTCTATGTTAGAGACTTAAAATGAGTAAGGATTTGTGAATTTAATGAATAAAATTTATGTGTATGTACACCATGAATTTCGGCAGCCCTAAGGAAGGGATAAGATTGATTGTTTTTGATGGACTTAGAGTGGACTAGAGATCATGTTTAAAGAATATATAGATGTGGATAATGAATTAGTGAGTTAATTAAGGTATCTTGTGTAAATTCATAATGGGAATTAGGGTTTTGGGAGTGAAACTTGGACTTTGTTCATGAAATGGTGAGTGAACATTCTAATAGTCATTTAGTGACCATTTGAAGTAAGTTGACCATAATTTGAAGTGAATTAGAGTATTACAAACTGAATTGGTATGCTGCCTAGTGAGGGCAGCAGGTAAGGCTGTGAGTCCAGCCTGTTTGGACTGCCATAACTCTGGCTGTGTAGGTTCAATTGGTTTGGCCAATTGGACATGAAACTAGAAATAAAATGGCACAATTTTGGTGAAGAAACCATGCCCAAAAGACCAAAGCAAGTGGACCAAAAACTGGCCCTAATCCGGATGTCCTGCAACCAGATTATGCAGAATGACCAAATGAACAGTAATTGTTCGTTTGGCCATCACTCATTGTAGAATGGCCTAATTGACCTGAAATATTTACAGCAACAAGTCAAGATATAGAAAAACAACTTTCATGAAGAAACCTACCCCAAATTATGACCAGAACCTATCCAACAAGGCGATTCAGATCCTTGTTCACTGCCGTAGATATGGTCAATTCTACAATTTTTCAATCTGGCCAGCTGTGGTTTTTGGACCATAACTGGAGCTACAAAACTCCAAATGGAGTGATTCAAAAAAAGAAATTCAACTAGACAAAATAAGGAACAAGTTTCATGTTTATCATTTTCTCAAATTCTCACTGTAACAGCAACTAATGGAATAGTAAATTTTAGGTATGAAAACTGAAAAATTCTGCTCCCTTAGTTTAAGCTTAGAAATGGTATTGGTGATTAATGCCAATAAGTTTTGAATGCAAAATGTGGTATGTTGGGAGTGTCAAAACCAATGTACCTATTTTCTATGCAAAAGTCAATATTTTTGTTGACTAATGAAGTGAATAGTAACATCAAAACTTGAAATTCAAAAATTGAAGAATTCTAAAGTATCAAATGCCCTAGTATACCTAACAAGATTGGTTTGGATAGTTTGGCATGCCAATAGGGTTCAGTTAGCAGTACTGCACATGGCATTATGCCATTATGTGATTTTATGGCTTTTAGCCATTTTGACATTGTGTTGAGACTTGGCCTCGTGCCTCATATTATTTACAGCTTGTTAGCTGTTCTGTTGCACACTGGGAGATACATATGTGACCGATGGTGTGACGGCCCGAGGTACTTGATACCCAGTGCCAGTTTACCCGTTTATCCAGTCCAGTCGTTCAGTATAGGTTACTTAGGCAACCAAAAGATTGAAAGTGGATAAAGTTAACGAAATAAATGATTATAACGAGTAAAACATCGATACATTCAATGCATATTTATTACTGTTATTTCTCTTTATTTTATTATTGGCACCACTAAGCATATTTACTTAGCGCGTTGCTTTTGCCACGCGTAGGTTCTGGAGATACTGATCGAGAGCCCAGTAGACCGCAGACTGGGTGAGACCATCCTGCAGCTCTTCATAGTGTCCGTGTCACCTCACCATCTTCAGTGCATTGGTAGGACACTAGGTTTCATTTTGGTATTTTGTAACTAATTTTTATTTTCTCATATGTATTTGAACTTATGTAATGTATTTTGATGTCCATGTAAATAATGAAAATTGTGGCTATGAATGTAAAATTTGAGTATTTATTTATTGCTTGTATATGAGTATCATGAGAAATGAATGTTTGAGTAATGGAAAGGTTGTTGAAAATCATATTAAGACTTTGTTGACAAAATGGAGTTGGGATTGTTTGGAAATGATTTTGGAAGTGTTTTTCATAGGCTCCGAAGAACTGTTTTCTCCATTTTTAGCCGGTACTCTGCCGCATTTTCTATAAAATTTTCGGAACCTCAAATAAATTATAATGTCAATAAATGACTTAAATGAATTATATTTCACAAGTTATATTCAAAACTATGATCAAAATTAATTAAGATAAAATAGAGTGTTCCGGTATACCGTGTGACATATCTTACTCGGATATACTGTAGACGGGGAAGGGGTGTCACAATAAACCTACTGGTACTTGATGTTCTGCCTTCACTTACTGACAAGTTAGGCATTTGGAGACAAAATCAGCTACATTCCTTTTCATACCCATCCACCAGTAATGCTCTTTTAGCCCTTTGTACATTTTAGTTTCACCAGGATGCATAGCAAAAGGAGACTCATGTGCTTCCTTCATAATGATCTGTCTCAATTCCACATCACTAGGAACACACATTCTACCCTGATGTAGTAGTAAACATCATCTCTCATAGAAAATTCAAGTTTCTTGCCCTGCTGGACTTCTTTCAGTAGCTTCTGATATTTTTCATCATTTGGAGCAGCCATTCTGATCTAATCAATCAACACTGGCTGTAAATGCCATGCAACTACTTTCTGTCCCTCATCATCAATCTCTAAACTGGCATGTTGTGCTTTCAACTCATGTACCATGAATAAAGGAGAAACTCTGAGACTTGCCATAGTCTTGTGACTTAAGGCATCAGCCACCACATTTGCTTTCCTTGGCTGATAATCTATTAAGCAATCATAGTCTTTAATCAGTTCTAACCATCTCCTCCGCCTCAAATTCAATTCCTTCTGGTTGCCCAAGTACTTCAAGCTCTTATGATCTATGTAGATATAACATTTCTCCGCATATATGTAATGTCTCTAGATCTTCAGAGCAAATACAATAGCTGCTAGCTCCAAGTCATGTGTCGGATAGTTCCTCTCATGCGGTTTCAGTTGGCGTGATGCATAAGCAATGACATTCTGATCTTGCATCAGTACACAGCCTAACCCATTGTGAGAAGCATCACTATAAACTGTGTATTCTTTACTTGGGGTAGGTAAAGTAAGGACTGGAGCTTCAGTCAAACATTTCTTCAACTCATCAAAACTCTATTGGCATTTATCCATCCACTAAAAACCCTTTCAAAAATTGGCGGTAGTATCCAGCTAAACCCAGAAAACTGCGAATTTTTGTGATATTCCTGGGTGGCTTCCAATTAAGGATAGCTTCTACCTTGCTAGAATCTACCTTGATCCCTTTGGCTGACACAATATGTCCCAAGAAAGAGATTTCTTTTAGCCAAAATTCACATTTCGATAATTTGGCATATAGTTGTTTCTCCCTTAAGGTCTGTAGTACAATCCACAGATGTCCGTCATGCTCCTCTGCATTCCTCGAATATATCAAAGTATCATCAATAAACACCACCACAAATTGGTCGAGTTATGGTCTGAAGATAGTGTTCATCAGATCCATAAAAGCAGTTGGAGCATTAGTTAACCCGAATGGCATTGCTAGAAACTCATAGTGGCCATATCGAGTTCTGAAAGCAGTTTTTGGAATACTCTGCTCTTGCACTTTCAACTAATAATAACCAAATCGCAAATCAATTTTGGAGAACACAGCTGCACCCTTCAACTGATTAAACAGATCATCAATGAGAGGCAACGGATATTTGTTCTTTATTGTCACCTTATTCAACTGCCGATAGTCAATACATAAGCGGAGAGTGCCATCTTTCTTTTTAACAAATAATACTAGTGCTCCCCAAGGTGAGACACTAGGTTGGATGAAGCCCTTTTCAAGTAGTTCTTAACTGTACCTTCAACTCTTTCATTTCTGCTGGTGCCATTCTATATGGTGTTATGGAGATTGGATCCACACCAGGCATAACATTAATCTCAAACTACACCTCTCTTTCTAGAGGTAATCCTGGCAATTCATCAGGAAACACATCTGGAAAGTCATATACTATAGGGATGTCCCTCAATGCTGGACTTCCCACTTAGGTGTCTACCACATTTGCCAAGTATGGTTCACACCCCTTTCTGACCATTTTTCTGGCTAGTGTAGCCGAAATGATATTTGATGGTAATAGCTGCCTCTCCCCATGTATTACCACATCACTGTGTTGAGGGAGACCAAAAGTGACTATCTTCAGTATACAGTCAATCATGGCGTGATGCCTGGCTAACCAATCCATGCCCAAGATGATATCATAATATCTAAAGGGCATTTCAATGAGATTAGACAGAAAAGTATGTCCTTATATCACCAAAGGACAATCCCTATACATTCTATTGACCCTGACCTCTTGTCCTAACGAACTTGTTACTAGCACCTCAAAGTCCATATTTGTACACGGGACAACAATACAATCAATGATGCTAGCACTCACATAGGAGTGGGTAGAACCCGGATCAAATAACACAAACACATCTTGATTAAAAGTTGATAAGGTACCAGCCACAATATCAGATGTCTCAGCCTCTTCTCTCTATCTCATTGCATAGACTCTGACTGAAGCATTGCCTTGCTCTGATTGATTCACTGTGCCTTGGCTGCCTGCTAGACTACCTCTACCCCTGCCTCTACTTCTGCTAGGTGGTTGTGAACCTCTGGTGGCAGGATTTTGAATTGACCCTTTTGCAGTAGTAGGAGGTGGCCCAATTCTATAGGCACTGATGAAGTCTTTAACAAAGTGTTTTGTGCCTCCACAGTTATAACAGGCTTCTGTGGCCTTATAGAATACCCCACCATGATTTCTACCATAAGTTTCACATTGGCGGGGAGGGTAGGAACTTTTAGTAGTCTACTGACCAGATGGAGGAGGTTTCTGTCCTAAAAATCTTCCCCTACCAAACTTTTTACCACCCCTGCTGTGTCCCCCAAAGTTCTTTCTCTTCCCAGTAGGACCACTGAAACTCTGATCTACTGACTTTCCCTCTTTCTCTTTTTCTATCTTCTCTGATTTCTTTTTCTCTGGGG
This sequence comes from Hevea brasiliensis, assembly GCF_030052815.1. Classification (NCBI taxonomy): domain Eukaryota; kingdom Viridiplantae; phylum Streptophyta; class Magnoliopsida; order Malpighiales; family Euphorbiaceae; genus Hevea; species Hevea brasiliensis. Next base: position 69,404,508 of record NC_079502.1, on the reverse strand, counting down.
CCTCTTCTGACTCAATTCTCTCTAATTCAAGTGCTTGAGAAATAAGCTCAGAGAAGTTAGTATGTTTGAATCTGACCACTTGTAATATGAGACTGGGCTTCAAGCGGGTTTTAAACCTCTTACATCTTTTCCTGTTGGTAGAAATGAGACTTCCTGCATAGTGGCTCAGGCGAGAAAACTCCCTTTCATATTCTGCCACTGATCTACTTCTCTTTTTCAGACTTAAGAACTCCTGTAGCTTCTGGTCCACATAGGCATCTAGGACATATTTTTGTCTAAACTCCCGAAGAAAGTCATCCCAGTTTAGCACTGGAGGTTCCACCAAACTATGGGGAATGGTTTTCCACCAGTCATATGCATCCCCTTGTAGTAGTGACACTGAATACTCAAATCTGAGCTCCTCTATACAATGTAGTTTCTTGAACAACCTATCCATTCTTTCAAACCATTATTCTACCTCAAGTGGATCTACTGTCCCTTTGAACTCAGTAGCCCCATATTTAATCAGCTTGTCATACTGCCTAGCTGAAGGCTGTAGTAGTGACACTGAATACTGAAATCTGAGCTCCTCTATACAATGTAGTTTCTTGAACAACCTATCCATTCTTTCAAACCATTATTCTACCTCTAGTGGATCTACTGTCCCTTTGAACTCAGTAGCCCCATATTTAATCAGCTTGTCATACTGCCTAGCTGAAGGCTGTGGTTGTACCACTGGTGTCCGTAGTGGGGCTTGAGTAGGCATGTTACCATCCATTTGTCGAAACATTGCAGCCATCTGCTAAGCAAATTGAGCAGGGAACTGCGTTACTGAGGGTGCTGGTGCGGCTGATCCACTCAAATTATGAAGGGCTGGGGCTTCCCCTTGTACCTCAGCCTCTATTGATTGATCGACTTAACGATCCCCTTCTTCCATAGTCAATTAGAGGATATTATACCTCCTGAATAAATAACACAAAGAGATTTCCTCCCATTAGTGCAAATTTCTAATGTAATATACTGTATGCATCAAACCATGACATTGTGCAGTTGTAATATGAAGAAAGAATATTCAAATTACAGGTCAAAATAGAATTTCAAAACTAGCTCTGATACCACTAAAACATGTCACACCTGTAACACCCCTATGTTCGGTAGTGCATTCTACTGTTCCAGTGACCAGTGTTGTCCGGACAACTAGGATGCCTAGAACTACACTTAGATATAGATGAGGAGACATAAAATAATGAAATACAAGAAAAGAAAATATAAGAAAAACAAAGGAAAAATAATAGCAATGAAATGTAACCAAGTTAAATAAGCCGAGAACCATAGCGATGGGTGACCGCAGCGGGAAGTTGCGGTGTGAACCGTTGACTAGCCCTCGACCGCGGGGAACCCTGAAAAATATTTTTAAGACATAATTAAAGACTTATTGAAGTATAAATATCATTAGAAATATCAACAAAAAATTAATTGATCAGTACAAAGAAAGACGAGAAATCGAGAAAATGACAAAACTCGATGTTATCGAAAAATCGGGAATGTAATCCAAACAAGGGCATTGTGGTCATTTAACACCCCGAGTTGTCTTTTGACCTAAATGTCCATTAAAAATAAATGATGTTACACTAGAAAAATGTCATGAAAAATTAAATTGTGACACATTATACGAATAGTGAAAGAAATGGGGGATAAAAACTAAATTATGAAAGTTTAACATTAAAAATTATTTTTAATCCTATTAGTGCTCCACTAACACCACTAAAGTGGACCATTAAACATAATATGGACAGCATATCACTTCATCTTCCTCACTTTGCAAAACCAGCCGAAATTGAAATGCTCCTAAACCTCCATGGACGTCCACACTCCAAGCATGTTCTAGCTACATTTTCCATTAGGTTCCTTCACTAAAGTTGTTCTACACAACTTGGGCAGTAGATAGGTAGCAAGAAAATTAAGTTTTGGTGAGGTTTTGAAGAATTTCAAAAGTGGTAAGTATGTATTTTTAATTCTTATTTTATTAAACTTTGAATAGGTGTTGTGGGTAGTTGATTTGTGAAAGGATTTTTGAAGTTTGATGAGTTAATGGAGAGGTACATTTTGGCAGCCATGGAACTTCAATAAGAACAGTTTATTCTTGCATGTAAATAGTGGTTTGAATGATAATTTAAATGTTTATTTGTATTGAAGTTGAGTTCTATGTGTAAAGGTATGAATTGTAAACTTGAAAAGTGAAAGTGGAAATTGATGGGTATGTGTAAACTTGTGGCAGCCTTATGAAGAAGATCAAAATGTGTTGTTTCATGGTTTGGTTTATGGAATTATATTATTGAATTATGTTGTTATGGATGGTAGCATGTATGTGTGTATAAAGGTTTGAATTTGGACATGTAAATGAGGTGCATTCATGTGTTTAATTATTATAATTGGACTTGGAAAATTCTGGGTTATAGTGTGCATATTGAGAATGGTTATAAGCTGCCAAAATAACCAAAAATGTGTTGCTAAATGTGTTTATGTTATGGTACAAACCAGAATTGGCATGGAAGAGTGAACTTGGTAAGCATAGGATATGTAATTGGTAAAGGATAAACAAATTGTAATATGGCAGTGTGTGTTTTGGCTTAGAACCTTAAGTGTGTGACTCCAATTGGTATGAGACCAATTGGAGGTGAAACTAGGCACAAAATGTGCCAACATTCATGAAGGAAGCTTACCAAAATTCTACTTAGAAGGTGACTTGAAAAATGACCAAATCCGGATTAGTGCTTTGAAAGCTTGAAAATTTACCATTTGGATAGCCGTTAGTGTTTAGGCCATAACTCACTCAAAACAGGTCCAATTGACCTGAAATTTTTACCACGAATATTTGAGAATATATTTACAATTCTTATGAAGACACCAAAGCCCAGAAATGGCCAGAACCAAGCCAAATAGCTTGCACAAGTTCAGGTCCAAAAACTGGCCGAACCAAAAGTGACCTAAAAATGACCTAAAGCTACCATTTTGGTACATTCTGTTCAGCATTGGTAAATTGACCATAACTTGGTCTACACAACTCATAATAACCTGAAATTTTGCCCCGCGTGCAATAAGACATAGACCTACAAGTTTGTAGTTTGGACAAAAACCCGAAAATCGAGGGAACTAGGTCATCCGGTTAGGTCAAATTAGTATACCGAAATCCGGCAAATTGCAATAAAATGCAATATACTTGAAAGTGAATTTGGTAACATGTACCAACACTAAAAGGCCATAAAATGTGACATATTGGTAACATTAAACCTAATTTACCTAGAGTGCATCGAGGGTCAACATTTTAGGTTGATTAAGGAAAATAATATAATTCAATAAATTAATTATTAAGCCTTATTTTTAGAGACGATTTAAATAAGTACTGAAACACTTCAAATTGTGTCTTTCAGTTAGCAAAGACTCAGGGAAAGGGAAGGAAACACTGAGTCAGAGCCAAGAGATAGTTATCAGAGGATTGTGCACAACTGTTATTTCTTTTGACTTTTCAATTGAAATAAATTATGAGAATTTTGTATGTTATTGTTTTGAATTATGAAAAATTATTTGAATGCAAATTGATGGGTACTTATTGTTTGAAAATATTGCAATTGGTTTGAAACCACAGCTATCATGTATATTGATTGAATTCCTTGCTAGCTTATCTAGTGGGACGAATTGACTTTGAATTCCCTATCTAGCTAACGTGTTGAGGTGTGTGCTTGTTGAGGACGAATAGAATGAGTACTCATATTATTGCTAGCTAGTTATGTTATTCCTCATTAGCCATCGGCTCTTGGGACGAATTGGACTTTGGAAAATGATTAAGCTGTGTGTGTGATTTATTAATATTTATTGTGATAATATGAAATGGAGTTTAAATTCTTTATGACATTCACTGTCTTTGAATTTAACTATGGTTTTAAGTATCCACTATTTATATGACTTATGATTTGTGATTTAAAGTTGCATTTTGTTAATGTTGTGCACCACTAAGACATTGGCTTAGCAATAGCTTTTCATTGCTATCGCAGGTAGACAGACTGACAGGGCAGCAGACTAAGCTGCTAGTACTACACCGAGAGATCATCGGGTATATTGAGTATACTATATTTTGCATTTTGTATTATAATGTATGTTCACTGTATGTATATAGTGTTCTTGGTTTTGAGTAGTTGTAAATTAAAGTTGTAAATTAAAATTGTTCATCAAAGTTGTAAACTAAATTTGTAAATTATTTTGGTTTGTAAATATTATGATATATTTTTTTTTATCTCAGCTTTTGGAAACACTAGAAAATTATTGTGGATTTGAGTTAACAATTGTTGAGAAACTTATTGTGTTGATTGGTTATTGGAGTTTGGGGATTGAACAAAATAATTGAAGTGCTTTTTTACAGGTTTTTGAAGAACTGTTTTATTCAAAATACAAATGGCACTCTGCCAAAATTTTTACAGAAATTGTTAATTCTTCAAATGTGTTAGCTGTTTCACTTCAGCTAAAAAAAAATTTAACACCTGTAAATAGTGCTCACCACTGCAAAAAAGAAGTAAGAAAAGTTTTAAAATCCATTGTAGTGTATTTAATGGGTTATCAGTAGACGAAGTTGGTAATTCATTAGGTATACTATGAGATCATGTTATGCCTTACGGAGGGGTAGGGTGTGACATGTTTTAGTGGTATCAGAGCTAGTTTTTAAATTCTGTTTTCACCTGTAATTTGAATATTCTTTCTTCATAGTACAACTGCTCAATGTCATTGTTTGATACATACAGTACATTACATTATAAATATGCACTAACGGGAGAAAATCTCCTTGTGTTATTTGTTTAGGAGGTCTAAAGATCCTCAAATTGACTATGGAAGAGGATGATCATTCAGTCGATCAATCTATAGAGGCAAAGGTATAAGGGGATGCCCCAGCCCCTCAGAGAGTTAGAAGCTCGACTTTACAAGCCCCACCTTTTTAAATTACTGCACAAATGGCCTAGCAAATGGCCACTTTCTTTCAATAAATGGCTGATAATCTGTCAGCCCAAGCCCAAGTATAAACCCAACCCGCACAAGGGTAGTGTAAAATAGAGAAGAGGAAGAAACCTATGGGTCAGAGCTCGAGCAGTAATTTGGGGAAGAGAAAAGAATTTGAGGAGCCCCGAGCTCAGAGATATAACAGAGGTGGATCATCAGGGTAGAGACCACTAAGGTCCAGTCGTCGAACAACTAAAATTTCCTACCCTCCCCGCCAATGTGAAACTTGTGGAAGAAATCATGGTGGGGTGTGCTACAAGGCCATCGGAGCCTGTTATAACTGTGGAGGCACAGGGCACTTTGCCAAAGACTGCACTAGTACTCGCAGAGTTGGACCACCTCCTACTACTGCTGAAGGGTCAGTTTAGAGCCCTATCACCAGAGGTTCACAACCACCTACCAGAGGTAGAGGCAGGGATAGAGGTAACCCAGCAGGTAGCCAAGGCACAGTGAATAAATCAGAGCAAAGTAGTGCTCCAGTTAGAGTCTACGCAATGAGACAGAGAGAAGAGGCCGAGACATCTGATATTGTGGCTGGTACCTTCTCAACATTTAATCAAGATGTGTTTGTGTTATTTGATCCGGGTTCTACCCATTCTTATGTGAGTGCTAGCATCATTGATTGCATTGCTATTCCATGTACAAAAATGGACTTTGAGGTGCTAGTAACAAGTTCGCTAGGACAAGAGGTCAGGGTTAATAGAATGTATAGGGATTTTCCTTTGGTGATCCAAGGACATACTTTTCTGTCTGATCTCATTAAAATGCCCTTCAGAGATTATGATATCATCTTGGGCATGGATTGGTTAGCCAGGCATCACGCCATGATTGACTATAGATTGAAGACAGTCACTTTTGGTCTCCCTCATTACAGTGATGTGGTAATACATAGGGAGAGGCAGCTATTGCCATCAAACATCATTTCGGCTGCACTAGCCAGAAAAATGATCAGAAAGGGGTGTGAAGCATACTTGGCACATATGGTAGACACCCAAGTGGGGAGTCCAGCATTGAGGGACATCCCTATAGTATATGACTTTCCAGATGTGTTTCCTGATGAATTGCCAGGATTACCACCAGAAAGAGAGGTGCAGCTTGAAATTAATGTTATGCTTGGTGTGGATCCAATCTCCATAACACCATACAGAATGGCACCAGTAGAGTTGAAGGAATTGAAGGTACAATTGCAATAACTACTTGAAAAGGGCTTCATCCGCCCTAGTGTGTCACCTTGGGGAGTGCTAGTATTGTTTGTTAAGAAGAAAGTTGGCACTCTTCGCTTATGTATTGACTACCGGCAGTTGAATAAGGTGACAATTAAGAACAAATATCCATTGCCTCGCATTGATGATCTGTTTAATCAGTTGAAAGGTGCAGCTGTATTCTCCAAAATTGATTTGCGATCGGGTTATTATCAGTTGAAAGTGCAAGAGCAGAGTATTCCAAAAACTTCTTTTACAACTCGATATGGCCACTATGAGTTTCTAGTAATGCCATTTGGGTTAACTAATGCTCCAGCTGCTTTTATGGATTTGATGAGCACTATCTTCAGACCATATCTCGACCAATTTGTGGTGGTGTTTATTGATGATATTTTGATATATTCGAGGAATGCAGAGGAGCATGACAGACATCTGCAGATTGTACTGTAGACTTTAAGGGAGAAACAGCTATACGCCAAATTATCGAAATGTGAATTGTGGCTGAAAGAAATCTCCTTCTATGGAAATGTTGTGTTAGCTAAAGGGATCAAGGTAGATTCCAGCAAGGTAGAAGCTATCCTTAATTGGAAGCCACCCTGGAATATCACAGAAATTCGCAGTTTCCTGGGTTTAGCTGGATATTACCGTCGATTTGTGCAAGGGTTTTCTATGTTAGCTTCTCCACTTTCAGTGGATGGATAAATGTTAACAGAGTTTGATGAGTTGAGGAGGTGTTTAACGGAAGCTCCAGTCCTCACTTTACCTGCACTGGTAAAGAATACATAGTTTATAGTGATGCTTCTCACAATAGGTTAGGCTGTGTACTGATGCAAGATTGGAATGTCATTGCTTATGCATCACGCCAGCTGAAACCGCATGAGAGGAACTACCCAACACATGATTTGGAGCTAGCAGCTATTGTTTTTGATCTGAAGATCTGGAGACACTATTTGTATGGGGAGAAATGCTATATTTACACAAATCACAAGGGCTTGAAGTATTTGGTCACCCAGAAGGAATTGAACTTGAAGCAGAAGAGATGGTTAGAACTGATTAAAGACTATGATTGTTTCATAGACTATCAGCCAGGGAAAGCAAATGTGGTGGCTAACACCATAATTCATAAGACTATGGCAAGTCTCAGAGCTTCTCCTTTGTCCATGGTACATGAGTTGAAAGCACAGCATACTAGTTTAGAGATTGATGATGAGGGACAGACAGTAGTTGCATGGCATGTATAGCCAGTGTTGATTGATCAGATCAGAATGGCTGCTCAGAGTGATGAAAAATATCAGAAGCTACTGAAAGAAGTCTAGCAAGGCAAGAAACCTGATTCTCTGTGAGAGATGATGGTTTATTGTTACATTAGGGCAGAATGTGCGTTCCTAGTGATGTTGACTTGAGACAGATCATTATGAAGGAAGCACATGAGTCTCCTTTTGCTATGCACCCTGGTGGAACTAAAATGTATAGAGGGCTAAAAGAGCATTACTGGTGGATGGGTATGAAGAGGGATATAGATGAATTTGTTTCCAAATGCCTAACTTGTCAGCAAGTGAAGGCAGAACATCAAGTACCAGCAAGTTTGTTACATCCATTGCCAGTGCTAGAGTGGAAATGAGAAGGAATAACTATGGTTTTTGTTACAGGACTTTCGAGGACATAGAATAGTCATGATGCAGTATGGGTTATAGTTGATAGACTGACCAAGTCTTCTCACTTTTTGCCAGTTCAGATGGACTATAGTTTGGAGAGATTGGCCAGATTATACATAAATGAGATAGTAAGGCTGCATGGAGTGCTAGTATCGATTGTATATGACAGAGATCCTAGGTTCACTTCTAGATTCTGGGGTAGTCTTCAGAGAGCCCTAGGAACTAGATTGAACTTTAGCACAGTATTCCACCCACAGACAGATGGCCAGTCTGAAAGGGTAATTTAGATATTGGAGGATATGCTGCGGGCTTGTGTGATTGAGTTTGAAGGTAGTTGGGATACACACTTGCCTTTGATTGAGTTTGCTTATAATAACAGCTACCAATCATGCATTAGGATGCCTCCATATAAAGCTTTGTATGGCAGAAAGTGCAGAACTCCCCTATGTTGGGATGAAGTAGGTGAAAGAAAGATGATTGGGCCAAAAATTGTTCAGCAGACAGAGGAAAAGATCAGATTGATCAGAGATCGACTCAAGGCTGTATCAGACCGTCAGAAGTTCTATGTTGATCTGAAGAGGAGAGACATTGAATATGCAATGGGTGATAAGGTGTTCCTTAAAGTTTCTCCTTGGAAGAGGATTATGAGATTTGGCAGAAAGGGAAAACTGAGTCCTCATTTCATCGGACCATATGAGGTTCTTGAAGGAGTGGGTCCTTTGGCATATCAGTTAGCATTACCTCCAGAGCTAGAAAGGATACACAGTGTCTTCCATGTGTCCATGTTAAGGAGGTACAGATCTGACCCATCTCTTGTACTATCAGTTGAAGAGATTGAGGTAAATTCAGACCTCTCATATGATGAAGAACCCATAGAAATTCTGGCATATGAGGTGAAGCAGCTGAGGAACAAACAGATACACTTAGTTAAAGTGTTGTGGAGCCATCATTCAGGCCAGGAAGCTACTTGGGAACGTGAAGAGGATACAAGAAACAACACCTACAGCTGTTTAGAGACTGATGTCAGGTAAAATTTCGAGATGAAATATATTTTAAGGGGAGGAGAATTGTAACACCCCTATGTTCGGTAGTGCGTTCTACTGTTCTAGTGACCAATGTTGTCCAGACAGCTATGATGCCTAGAACTACACTTAGATATGGATGCGGAGACATAAAATAATGAAATACAAGAAAAGAAAATGCAAGAAAAACAAAAGAAAAATAATAGCAATGAAATGTAACCAAGTTAAAAGAGCTGAGAAACATAGCAATGGCTGACCGCACCGGTAAGTTGCGGCGTGGACCATTGACTAGTCCTGGACCGCGGGGAACCCTAGAAAATATTTTTAAGACATAATTAAAGACTTATTGAAGTATAAATATCATTAGAAATATCAAAGAAAAATTAATTGATTAGTACAAAGAAAGACAAGAAATCGAGAAAACGACAAAACTCGGTGTTACCAAAAAATCGGGAATGCAACCCGAATAGGGGAATTGTGGCCATTTGACATCCTGATTTGTCTTTTGATCTAAATATCCATTAAAAATAAATGATATTACACTTGGAAAATGTCATGAAAAATTAAATTGTGACACATTGTAAGAAAAGTGAAAGAAATGGGGGATAAAAACTAAATTATGAAAGTTTAACATTAAAAATTATTTTTAATCCGATTAATGCTCCACTAACAACACTAAAGTGGACCATTAAACATAATATGGACAGCATATCACTTCATCTTCCTCACTTTGCAAAACCAGTCGAAATTGAAATGCTCTCAAACCTCCATGGACGTCCACACTCCAAGCTCCATGCAAGCATGCTCTAGCTACATTTTCCATTAGGTTCCTTCACTAAAGTTGTTCTACACAACTTGGACAGTAGATAGACTGCAAGAAAATTAATTTTTTGTGAGGTTTTAAAGAATTTCAAAAGTGGTAAGTATATATTTTTAATTCTTGTTTCATTAAACTTTGAATGGGTGTTGTGGGTAGTTGATTTGTGGAAGGAATTTTGAAGTTTGATGAGTTAATGGAGAGGTACATTTTGGCAGCCATGGAACTTCAATAAGAACAATTTATTCTTGCATGTAAATAGTGGTTTGAATGATAATTTAAATGTTTAATTGTATTGAAGTTGAGTTCTATGTGTAAGGTTTGAATTGTAAGCATGAAAAGTGAAAGTGGAAATTGATGGGTATGTGTAAACTTGTGGCAGCTAGGGGTGTGCAATTTTCAGTTTAAACCGAAAAACCGAACCGAACCGATTAATTCAGTTCAATCGGTTCGGTTTTAAAATTTAATCGGTTTGGTTCGGTTTATAATTTTGATAATTTCGAATTAATCGGTTCGGTTCGGTTATTTTCATAAAAAAATCAAAAAATCGAACCGAACCAAAATTATTAATATATATATAGGAAATAAAAAAAATCGAACCAAATTGAATCGAATCGAATCGAAAGATTACCGAACCGAACCTTAAGATTTTTGAGTTTTGATTTCTAATTTTTTTTTGTTTTTATGTTTTTATTATTTAGATTTAATGTTAAAAATATGAAATTTTATAAATTTCGGTTTGATCGGTTTAAAGCCGAACCGAACCGATATTTATCGGTTCGATTCGGTTCAGTTTTCTCTTATCAATTGATTCAGTTCAGTTTTTAAAATTTTTTATTTTCGATTTTCTGTTTTACCGGTTCGGTTTAGTTCGGAACCGAACCGACCGTTTGCACACCCCTAGTGGCAGCCTTATGTGAAGGACCGGAAGCATGAAAAACACAAGTTTATACCATTGAATTCAAAAATTTTCACCTAGGGTCACATGCATCATGTAAGATTCATTTTTATCTATTTGATTTCAATGATAAACAACATATTAAAACTCTTTTAATATGTTTTTCGATCTGTATTTGCCATTTAAGATTTTAAAATTAATCAGATTAATTTTAGAACCCTAGATTAAATCAAGAACAATTACACTAACCTCTTGATGCACTGCAGCGTGTCTGCGCCTTTAAGATTCATCTTCAAGACACCAGATGTTGTCCCTCTAGCTTGTCCACGCCAAGAACACCTATGGCAGCCCTTCAACAGCTTCTAAAGCTTTTTCTATTAATTAGAAATTCAAGTTCTGTCTTTTAAGAGATTAAAGATGTAAACAGGACACTAGAAACAATTTCTAGTGTTCTTAATTCAAGATATTGATGGCTAATCTCTTTGAATTGATAAGAGATGAAGAAGAATAGATGGAGAGCCTTAAAATGGCATGACAAAGGAGGAGTGGCTGCTGGTTGCTTTTCTTTTTTCATAACAACACTTATATAGCTAGGTTAACACATTAAACCCTTGCCACATGTCACTCTTTGATTAGCTCTAGGTTTAAGTGACCCAATCACATTGTGCCAAGTGTCAAACTATATATTTAATCTTAATATTAATCATCTTACATGATTAAAAACATTTGGCAAGCTTATGTGTAATCCCATGAGTCACAATCTCATGGTGCCACGTGTCACACTGTGAAATGACCAAAATGCCCCTGTATCTTAATTTTGAGTTCTCAACCCAAAATAGTTATTTCTCTTCTTCTAATCAATTTATATCAAATATAAATTAATTAATTAATCTCTATTAATTAATTTCTCATTAATTAAATTCATATTTAAACACTTTAAATATAAATTTAACTTATACTGTACATCCAATAATCTAGATTTGATTTCAAGTCATACTAGGGACTTTGCAATCTAATTGCAAGCCAAACCTATTTAATTAATCAATTAAACTCTTTAATTAATTAATTAAATCATATTTAGTTTGGTGATTACTTGTGTATGTGTGTGACTTACTAGGCTCATCACTAATTGGCAATGAGACATGATATCAACTCTTAATATCATCAGAACTCTTTCTTACCATAAATGATTTCTTTAAATCATTTTATGCACCTCATAGACCATGGTTAACACCTAGCATAGTATGCCATAGACACCCAATTAGTAATAAGGTTTACCTTAAATGAACCTATAATCATATGTTACCATGCACTAGAATCTCTCAGTTACAAAATCCCAACTCAAGCTGGAGTCATGTTTATGTCAAACTCCATTTGCTATGAATATTATGTTCTCTTTTAATTCCAGTTCTTGATTAAAAAGATTTTCTCATCATAAACTCTTTTCTTAATAAATCTATCTATCCTGGCAAGGAACTTGAAACATCAAGAACAATTAAATGAACATAGGATTTTAACTCTATTTACTTAGAGGAACAAATTCCATCTTGATCAACACCTACCTCCACATATAACTAGTAGAAGCCAACACATGCCCATATACCCATACACAGTACAAGTAGGAAAGCAGTATCAAACTCAAACTACCTATATACAAGATAACTGTGCTATCTCAGGTCTAAAGATTATATGCACTTATATTATTTATGACAAAACATTGACAAGAGTAAACTCTATGTGCTTGTCATAAGTGTCACTGGTTCGGCCTACTTATCATTTATAAGTTCCTATCATGTTTGTTATATGGCATGAGACTCACCATTCCATCTTATTTATATCTCATATAAATAACTTGGTAACAAACATGAATACAATCTTTCTGGATAAGTCATGTCCTTATTATGAAGTATCCTCGATTGTGAACCTATTTATGATACTTTGTCCTAGAAATACTGTCACTCATATTCTTAACAACTTAATAATAATATTTCTAACAAAATATCAATGGACCTTTTCTATTACACTTAAATATCTTATGTAAACGAAAAAGTGGAAATGCCTTTTATTAATAAAACATGTACAAGATACATACTAAATGATATGCTCTAAGGCATACTACTAACATTATGAAGAAGATCAAAATGTGTTATTTCATGGTTTGGTTTATGGAATTATATTGTTGAATTATGTTGTTATGGATGGCAGCATGTATGTGTGTATAAAGGTTTGAATTTGGACATGTAAATGAGGTGCATTCATGTGTTTAATTGTTGTAATTGGACTTGGAAAATTCTGGTTATAGTGTGCATATTGAGAATAGTTATAAGCTGCCAAAATGACCAAAAATGTGTTGCTAAATGTGTTTATGTTATGGTACAAGCCAGAATTGGCATGGAAGAGTGAACTTGTTAAGCATAGGATGTGTAATTGGTAAAGGATAAACAAATTGTAATATGGCAGTGTGTGTTTTGGCTTAGAACCTTAAGTGTATGACTCCAATTGGTATGAAACCAATTGGAGGTGAAACAAGGCACAAAATGTGCCAACTTTCATGAAGGAAGCTTACCAAAATTCTGCTTAGAAGGTGACTTGAAAAATGACCGAATTTGGATTAGTGCTTTGAAAGCCTGAAAATTTACCATTTGGGCAGCAGTTAGTGTTTTGGCCATAACTCACTCAAAACAAGTCCAATTGACCAAAAAATTTTACCTTGAATAGTTGAGACATATCTACAATTCTTATGAAGACACCAAAGCCCAAAAATGGCCAAAACTAAGCCAAATAGCTTGCACAAGTTCAGGTCCAAAAATTGGCCGAACCAAAAGTGACCTAAAAATGACCTAAAGCTACCATTTTGGTACATTCTGTCTAGCATTGGTAAATTGACCATAACTTGATCTAGACAACTCAGAATGACCTGAAATTTTGCCCCGCATGCAATAAGACATAGACCTATAAGTTTGTAGTTTGGACCAAAACCTGAAAACCGAGGGAACTAGGTCATCCGGTTAGGTCAAATTAGTATACCGAAATCCGGCAAATTGCAATAAAATGCAATATACTTGAAAGTGAATTTGGTAACATGTACCAACACTAAAAGGCCATAAAATGTGACATATTGCTAACATTAAACCTAATTCACCTAGAGTGCATCGAGGGTCAACATTTTAGGTTGACTAAGGAAAATAATATAATTCAATAAATTAATTATTAAGCCTTTTTATTAGAGACGGTTTAAATGAGTACTGAAACACTTCAAATTGTGTGTTTCAGTTAGCAAAGACTCAGGGAAAGAGAAGGAAACACTAAGTCAGAGCCAAGAGACAGTTATCAGAGATTTGTGCATAACAGTTATTTCTGTTGACTTTTCAATTGAAATAAATTATGAGAATTTTGTATGTTATTATTTTGAATTGTGAAAAATTGTTTGAATGGAAATTGATGGATACTTATTGTTTGAAAATATTGCAATTGGTTTGAAACCACAGCTATCATGTATATTGATTGAATTCCTCGCTAGCTTGTCTAGTGGGACGAATTGACTTTGAATTCCCTCTCTGGCTAAAGTGTTGAGGTGTGTGCCTGTTGAGGACGAATAGAATGAGTACTCATATTATTGCTAGCTAGCTATGTTATTCCTCATTAGCCATCGGCTCTTGGGACGAATTGGACTTTGGAACATGATTAAGCTGTGTGTGTGATTTATTAATATTTATTGTGATATTGTGAAATGGAGTTTAAATTCTTTATGACATTCACTGTCATTTAATTTAACTATGGTTTTAAGTATCCACTATTTATATGACTTATGATTTGTGATTTAAATTTGCATTTTGTTAATGTTGTGCACCACTGAGACTTTGGCTCAGCGATAGCTTTCATTCTTTGTGCAGTAGGCAGACTAACAGTGCAGACTAAATTTGCTTGTACTACACTGAGAGATCATCGGGTATATTGAGTATACCATATTTTGCATTTTGTATTGTAATGTATGTTTATTGTATGTATATAGTATTCTTGGTTTTGAGCAGTTGTAAATTAAAATTGTACATTAAAGTTGTAAACTAAATTTGTAAATTATTTTGGTTTGTAAATATTATGATATATTTCTTTTATCTTAGCTTTTGGAAACACTAGAAAATTATTTTGGATTTGAGTTGATAATTGTTGAGAAACTTATTGTGTTGATTAGTTATTGGAGTTTGGGGATTGAACAAAATAATTGAAGTGCTTCTTTACATGTTTTTGAAGAACTGTTTTATTCAAAATACAGATGGCACTCAGCCAAAATTTTTACAGAAATTGTTAATTCTTCAAATGTATTAGCTGTTTCACTTCAGTTAAAAAATTTTTTAACACCTGTAAATAGTGCTCACCACTGCAAAAAGAAGTAAGAAAAGTTTTAGAATCCCTTGTAGTGTATTTAATGGGTTATCAGTAGACAAAGTTGGTAATTCATTAGGTATACTTCACACCTTATCCCTCCGTAAGGCATAACATGATCCCGTAGCATACCTAATGAATTACCAAGCTTTGCCTAGTGAAAACTGATTAAATACACTATAAGAGATTTTAAATCTTTTTTTATTTCTTTTTATAGTGGTGAGCACTTTTGACAGGTGTAAATTTTTTTTTATCTGAAGTGAACCAATTAACAAATGTGAAGTATCAATAATTTCTGTAAAAATTTAGCAGAGTGCCATCTGTATTTTGAATAAAACAGTTCTTCAAAATCCTGTAAAAAACACTTCCAATATATTTCTTCAATCCCAAATTCTTATAATAGTTCAACATAATAAATTTCTCAACATTTGTCAACTCAATTCAACATCAAATTTTCAGTGTTTCCAAAAGCTGAGATAAGAGAAATATGTCACAATATTTTTACAGGCCAAAATAATTTACAATTTTAGTTTACAACTGCTCAAGACCAAGTATAATATATACATACAGTGCACATACATTACAACAAAAATTACAAAAAGTGGTATAATCAATATACTCGGCAGAATCCCAAAATGTAGCACAAGCAGCCTACTCTATTGCTCTGTCTATCTGTCTACCTGCAATAACAATGAAAAAAAGCTATCGCTGAGCCAATGTCTCAGTGGTGCACAACATTAAGAAAATGCAATTTAAAACAATAAACCATAAATCATATAAACTGTGGATACTTAAAATCATAGATAAATTCAAAAAATAGAAAATGTCATAAAGAATTAAACTCCATTTCACAATGTCTCAATGAATATTAATAAATCACACACACTTCTTAATCATGTTTCCAAAGTCCAATTCATCCCAAAAGCCAATGGCTAATGAGGAATAACATAGCTAGCTAGCAATTATATGAGTATTCATCCTATTCGTCCTCAACTGGCATACACCTCAACGTTTCAGCCAGAGAGGGAATTCAAAGCCAATTCATCCACTAGACAAGCTAGCAATGAATTCAATCAAATATACATGATAGCTGTGGTTTCAAACCATTTGCAATATTTTTCAATCAATAAGTATCCATCTAATATCATTCAAACAAAAATTTTCACAATTTAAGCAATAACATACAAATTGTCATAATTTATTTCAATTGAAAATTTAAAAGAAATAACTGTTGTGCACAAACCTCTGAAGAGTAACCTCTTGGGCTTGATTCAGTGTTTCCTTCCCCTTCCCTGAGTCTTTGCTAACTGAACACACAATTTAAAGTGTTTCAATACTCATTTAACTTGTCTCTAACAATAAGGTTCAATAATTAATTTATTTAATACTATTGCTTTCATTAGTCAACCTATAATGTTGACCTTTGATGCACTCTAGGGGAATAAATTTTAATGTTACCAATATATCACATTTTATAGTCCTTTAGTGTAGGTACATGTTACTAAATTCATTTTCAAGTGTATTGTATTTTATTGCAATTTATTAGATTTTGGTATGCTATTTTGACCTAGCCAGATGACCTAGTTTCCTCAATTTTTGGGTTTTGGTCTAAATAACAAACTTGTAGGTCTATGTCTTAGTTAATTTTTGCCACAAATTTTAGGTTATTTGGAGTTCACTAGACCAAGTTATGGTCATTTTACTATTGCTGGACAGATTGCACTAAAATGGCAAACTTAGGTCATTTTAAGGTCATTTCCGATTCTAGTAGTTTTTATATCCGAATTTTTGCAAGCATTTTGACTTGCTTATGGTCATTTTTAGGTTTTGGTGTCTTCATAAGAGTTGTAGATCTATGTCTAAGATTTCCATGGTATAAATTTCAAGTCATTTGGACCTGTTTTGAGTGAGTTATGGCCAAAATACTGACTGCTGTTCAAATGGTCAATTTTCAGGTTTGCAAAGTCACTAATCCGGATTTGGTCAATTCTTATGTCACTTTCTAGACATAATTTATGTAGGCTTTCAACATGAAAGTTGGCACATTTTATGCCTAGTTTCACCTCCAATTGGCCTCATACCAATTGGAGTCACACAATTCCATTTATAGCCTAAAACACATACTTCCCTTAACACATTTTTGGAGCATCAACCAATCACACATTCAACTAACTATACTTCACTTTCCAAACCTAATTTGCATTTGTATCATACCACAACCATTCATCACTTTAAATTATAGTCACTTTAGGCAGAATATAACCAATTTACAATGCACCAATTACACTTCCTATTCACAATATCAAATTCTAAATAACATATACACATAACACTCCTAACCATTACCTATAACTACCATCATCAATTATACAAACTGCCCCTACATCATCACCACCAGAATTCATCAATAAGTTTCATGATATCATACATAATTTCATGAGTTTAAGGGTTGCTCAAAAATGGCAGTTTACTTGGGTATTGAATTTCCCTTTCAAACCCTTAATTTCAATTGCTCAAATACATAAACACATGGAATTAACTAACCAATACATAAAATTTCTTTAATCAAACTTAATTCCCATTAAGCATCATCAATTACATCAATCACAAGTGAGAATAATCTGCTCACCTTTCCTTTCCATGGCTGCCAAAAGTTACACCCAACAATTACTCAAGTAATTCTTTCAATTTTTCAACCAAAATACTACCCACAACCTCAACACAAGTTTTAATTAAGCAAAGGAAGAAAATAGACACTTACCTCTTGTGTGATTTCTCAAAAATTCACCAAAACTCTCCTTTTTTGCTCCCAATATCTTGCCCAAGGTGTGTGTGCAAGCATTAATGAAGAAACCAAGTGGAAAAGAGGTGTAAATCATGGGTGCGTGGAGGTTTCATCAATTTGGCAATGGTGGTTCTTCAATGGAGGCTTTCGGCTGATTTTTTCTCAAGCCTGAAGATGAGTATTCTGCTGTCCTAAAGGCTTATAATGGTGTCCCAAATTATGAGTTAGTGGAGCACTAACTTGGATTAAAGAATTAATTATCCAAAGTTTCCTAAATTGCAATTTTACCACCATTCTTTCACTATTAATATAATGTACCACAATTTAATTTTTTTATAACATTTTCAGAGTTTAATATCATTTATTTTTAATGGACATTTAGGTCAAAAGGCAACTCAGGGTGTCAATTAACCAAAATTCCCCTATTCGGGATGTATTCTCAATTTTTCGGTAACACCGATTTTTGTTGGTTTCTCGATTTCTCGTTTTTCTTTGTACTAATTAATTAATTTTTCTTTGACATTTTCAATGTCGTTTACACTTCAATAGATGTTTATTTAAGTCTTAAAAATATTTTCTAGGGTTCCCTGTGGTCCAGAGCTAGTCAACGGTCCACGCCGCAACTTCTCAGTGCGGTCACCCATCACTACGGTTTTTGGCTCGTTTAACTAAGTTACATTTCATTTCTATTATTTTTCATTTGTTTTTCTTGTATTTTCCTCTACTGTATTTCATTATTTCATGTCTTCTCATTAGCATTTAAGTGTAATTCCAGGTATTCTAGCTGTCCGGACAGACACTGGTCACTGGAACAGTAGAATGCACTACCGAACATAGGGGTGTTACATTATGTGTAGTGCCATGTGTCACCATCTCATGGTGCCACATGTCACCCTGTGAAATGACCAAAATGCCCCTATGTCTTAATTTTGAGTTCTCAACCCCAAATAATTATTTCTCTTCTTCTAATCAATTTATATCAAATATAAATTAATTAATTAATCTTTATTAATTATTCTCATTAATTAAATTCATATTTAAACACTTTAAATATAAATTTAAGTTATACTATACATCCAATAATCTAGATTTGGTTTCAAGTCATACTAGGGACTTTGAAATCTAATTGCAAGCCAAACCTATTTAATTAATCAATTAAACTCTTTAATTAATTAATTAAATCATATTTAGTTTGGTGATTACTTGTGTATGTGTGTGACTTACTAGGCTCATCACTAATTGGCAATGAGACATGATATCAACTCTTAATATCATCAGAACTCTTTCTTGCCGTAAATGATTTCTCTAAATCATTTTATGCACCTCATAGACCATGGTTAACACCTAGCATAGCATGCCATGGCCACCCAATCAGTAATAAGGTTTACCATGAATGAACCTATAATCATATGTTACTATGCACTAAAATCTCTCTGTTAGAAAATCCCAATTCGAGCTGGAGTCATGATTTATGTCAAACCGCATTTGCTATGAATGTTATGTTCTCTTTTAAATCCAGTTCTTGATTAAAAAGATTTTCTCATCAGAAACTCTTTTATAATTAAATCTATCTGTCCTTGCCAGGAACTTGAAACATCAAGAATATATAAATGAACATAGGATTTTATCTCTATTCACTTAGAGGAGCAGATTCCATCTTGATCAACACCTACCTCCATATATAACTAGTAGGAGTCAACAAATGCCCATATACCCATACACAGTACAAGTATGAAAGCAGTATCAAACTCAAATCACCTATATACAAGATAACTGTGCCATCTCAGATCTAAAGATTATATGCACTGATATGATTTATGACAATGCATCGACAAGAGTAAACTTATGACACCTCTTACCCGCCTGCAGTGTAGCCAAGCAAGATATACCACACAATGTGCCGGAGCACCAAAACATATTTCCATTACAATTTACACCTTTTTATTTCATTTATTTATAATTTTGATTAATCTGAATTTTTTGCAAATTTTAAAGAAAATTCGACAGAGTGCCGGCTGTAAATTTGAAAACAGTTCTTCTGAATCTGTTAAAAACACTTCCAATATAATCATACTATCAATCTCTGTCAACCACCAACATATTTCCACAATTTCTCAAATGACTTCAATATTTCAAAATTCAATTCATTTCATATCATACTCAACTCAATAAGAAATACTCAAATTTATTACTTAACATGATTTATAGATAATTACATCAAAACATAATTACATGAGTTTATAATATACATAGCAAAATAAAGGTTTGATTACAAAAGTTTACAAAATAAAAAATACCAAAAGTGTAACACCCCTTACTCGTCTATAGTGTAGCCGAGCAAGTTATGTCACTCAGTGTGTTGGAACATCAATTCATGTTTTAATTTCAATTTATCCCTTTTTATTTATTTATTTACAATTTTTGAAAAAAATCTATATTTACCGCAAATTTTATAGAAAATCCGGCAGAGTGTCGGCTATATTTTGGAAAACAATTCTTCTGCACCTGTTTAAAAACACTCTCAATATAATTACAATCTCAATCTCAATCATTTCTCAAATCAATTCAGTATTCCAAAATTTACATTCAACTCATATTCACCAAGTTCAATGAGAAATACTCATATTTAATTCTGAACACAGTTCATAGATAATTCTGACAAAAATATAAGTACATGAGTTTATAATGTACATAACAAAAGTTTACAAAATACAAAATAACAAAATATCAAAATATCCCAGATGGCCTAATGTCCTACCAAATGCACTGCAATGTGAGGTGACTCTGAACTCTGAGTGCAGATATGATGGCTCACCCAGTATGCGGTCTGCTGGACTCCCGGCTAAATCTCCGATTACTGCGCGCATGGCAAAGCGACGCTAAGCAATTACGCTTAGTGGTGACAATATAAAATAGAATAAAATAAAATATAATAAAATATGCGAATGTAGGCTTACATTTTTGGGTGGACTAAATTTCAAATATTTATTGCAATATTATTCGATTAAAGTTGAGTAAGATTTATTAACACCGCCCGAGTAACCTATACTAGTTGGTGGATGGATAAACGGGTAAACTGGCACAGGGTACTAAGTACCTCGGACCATCACACCATCGGTCACATTGTGTCTCCCGGTGTGCAACAGAACAGCTAATAAGCTGTAATAATTATCGGGGGTTAAACCCAAGTATAACAACTCACTATCATAGCCAAAGGCTATTATGTCTGAGAATGGCATGGGATGCCATGAAATCTGAAACGGCATGAAGCCATATGCAGTACTGCTAACAGAACCCTATTGGCATGCCAACCTATCCAAACCAATCACATTAGGACTACTAGGGCATTTAACACTTTTAATTTGTGTAATTCTTTGAAATTGAAATTTTAATGATTACTATTCATTTCATTAGTCAACCAAAATGTTGACTTTTGCATTGACAATAGGTAAATTAGGTTAAATATCATCAACATACCACATTTTACATTTTAAACTTGTTGGTATTGGTTGCCAACACCATCTCTAAGCTTAATTATAATTAGACAAAATTTTCAGTTTTCATGCTTTAACTTTACTGTTCCATTAGTCACCTTTGCAGTGGTATTTTGGAAAAGTGATCAACATGAAAGTTGTTCCTTATTTTATCTAGATGAATTTCTTTTTTTGAATCACTCCATTTGGAGTTTTGTAGCTCAAGTTATGGCCTAAACACCATAACTAGCCAGATTGGGCAGATTCCAAAATTCTGGGCAAAACTGATTCTGCCAGATTTGGTGTCTCAAGTTTGGTTGGCAATTTGACTAGGTTATGATCATAATTTGGGTCAGGTTTCTTCATGAAAGTTGTTCGTTTATATGTCACCTTGTTGCTGGTAAAATTTTAGGTCAATTAGACCTTTCTACATTGAGTTATGGCCAAATGACCAAACACTGTTCATTTGGTCATTTTGCCCAGGCAGAGTGCAGGTCACCCGAATTAGGGCAAGCTTTTGGTCAAGTTAGTTTGGTTTTATGGGCATAGTTTCTTCATCAAAGTTGTGAAATTATGTGTCTAGTTTTATGTCCAATTGGCCAAACACCAATTGAACCTCTATAATTCAAGTTATGGCTGTCTAAACAGGCTGGACTCACAGCCACACCTGCAGGTCACCCAAGGCAGCCACTCCAACCTCAAATCCCACAACCCAATTCACTTCATTTCTGGTTCAAACCAAACCAAATGGTCACTAATTGACCATTAAAACCTACTTCTATCATCACAAGATCAAAGTCTCATTTTCCCCCCTCCAAACCCTAACTCAACATTATCAAACTTGCATTTTCACTTTATCTCTTCAATCTACTTAGCAAATACACATTGTGGGCAGCCCCAATACCCTTTTAACTTCATTAAACTCAACACCATCAAACCCTAACCATGGCTGCCAAAAATAAGGGATGGCATACCAATGTCTTTCATCAAGTTTCTTTGTCATTTAATCACCAATATAATGCTTAAACATGGAATTGAATTTAAATTTAAGGTTTTAGTCACTAACCTCTTTTAGCTCAAATCCAAGCCAACCAAAACTTTAATTTTTCTTCAAGATTTTGCTGCCCAAAGCTTCCTCAAGGTGTGGGGTGAATTTTTTGTGAAGACAACTAGGGCTTTTATAGTGTGGAAGCTAGGGAAAATCAAGCTTGAAAAAGCTTGTCCATGGAGGTTAGGGAAAATTGGTTTACGGCAAGGAAGAAGAGAAAATGGAAATCTGATTTCTTTCTCTCATTTTTCAGCCTATTTTGTCCTTTTAAACATATTTATGCCATGTGTCAACACTTGAGTGGGTGAAGGCACACTAATGACATCATGTGATGTCATAAATTCCCATTTAATTCATTTTTTTTTCTTTTCTTTTTTACTCATTTTCAATTCAACTTTTAGTAATATTTATTCACATTTTATGTCATAATAATTATTTAATTAACTGGACTAGTCGGCCAAAAATCATCTCTGAAGGCGAAATGACCAAAATGCCCTCCGTTTGGCTTAACGGGCCAAAATTGTCTGTACCGATTGAAAAATTTTTCTAAGTATTTTCTTGGCATTCTAATGCCATAAGAACCTCAATAACCCTTCTCTGGAGTCCCAAAAATTATTTTATAATTTTTCCCCCGGGTCTAGGGCTCCTAGTTGCGAGAACCGCAACTTCTCACTAGGTTACCCATCGCTAGGGCACCGGCTCATTTAACTTGGTTGTATTTTATTTCTAAAATTTTTGCTAATTTTTTCTTATTAATATTTGAGTTAATTATAGTCCCTCACTTTAGTTTAAATATTTTTCCATACATTCTAGCTGTCCGGACCGACACCGATCACCGGAACAGTAGACTGTACGGACTAGCTAAAGTGAGGATGTTACAAAAAGTAGCCTAATGTCCTACCAATGCACTGAAAATGTGAGGTGACTCTGGACTCTGTGTGCAAATCTAAGAATTCACTCGGTCTGAGGTCTGCTGGACTCCCAACTATGTCTCCAGTACCTGTGCGTGGCAAAAGCGAGACGCAAAGCAATTCTGCTTAGTGGTGACAATATAAAATAAAATAACTAAAATAAAATAAATATGCAGAATGTATGTTTATATTTTATGTAGACTTAATTTCTGGCATTTATTGCAATATTATTCGATTAAAATTTGGTAAGATTTATTTTGATTGCCCG
Organism: Hevea brasiliensis; assembly: GCF_030052815.1. Taxonomy (NCBI): domain Eukaryota; kingdom Viridiplantae; phylum Streptophyta; class Magnoliopsida; order Malpighiales; family Euphorbiaceae; genus Hevea; species Hevea brasiliensis. The sequence continues at coordinate 69,381,021 of NC_079502.1, read as the reverse complement.
AGTAACCTATACTAGAAGACTGGACTTGATAAATGGGTAAACTGTCACAGGGTACCAAGTACCTCGGACCATCACACCATCGATCACATTGTGTCTCCCAGTGTGCAACAGAACAGCTAATAAGCTGTAATAATTATTAGGGATAAAACCCAAGTATAACAACTCAATCAACATAGCCAAAGGCTATTATATCACATAATGGCATGGAAGGCCAGAAAACACAGAATGGCATAAAGCCATATGCAGTACTGCTACCATAACCCTATTGGCATGCCAACCTATCCAAACCAATCTTGTTAGGTATACTAGGGCATGTTACATTCTTAAATTGTACAATTCTTGAAATTTAAGTTTAGGTGTTACTATTCATTTCATTAGTCAACTAAATTATTGACTTTTGCATAGGCAATAGGTACATTGGTTCTAATACTCCCAACATGCCACATTTAACATTCTGAAGTTGTTGGTATTGGTTGCCAATACCATTTCTAAGCTTAGTGTTAGTTATTCAAAATTTTCAGATTTTAAGCTTTGTGTTTACTATTCCATTGGTCATTTTTTACAGTAGGAATTTGGCAAAGTTGTCAACATAAAAGTTGTTCCTTATTATGTCTAGTTACATTTCCTCTTTCAAATCACTCCATTTAGAATTTTGTAACTCAAGTTATGACCTAAACACCATAACTGGCCGGATTGCAAACTTTCCAGATTTTCTAGACTGACCAAATCTATAGTGTTTTGTGCTGTGATTGTAGGTCACTTTTTGGACATGTTATGGTCAAAATTTGGGTTAGGTTTCTCCATAAAAGTTGTAGGTTTATATAGCAGCTTTTTGCTGGTAAAATTTCAGGTCAATTGGACCTTTCTACACTAAGTTATGACCAAATGAATAAACATTGTTCATTTAGTCATTTTGCCCAGGCAGAATGCAGGTCACCCGGATTAGGGCAATCTTTAGGTCACCTTGGTTTGATTTTGTAGGCAGTCTTCACCAAAGTTGTGCCATTATGTGTCTAGTTTCATGTCCAATTGGCCTTGCACCAATTGAACCTACACAACTCCAGTTATGGCTACCCCTTAGCATACAGCTTCTTTTCTCGCAGGGTTTACAGAATAATCCTCAAATGTTCATCATGTTCTTCCCTAGTCTTGGAATACACCAGAATATCATCAATAAAGACCACTACAAACCGATCTAAATATAGATGGAAGATATGGTTCATAAGGTCCATAAATGCTACTGGTGCATTTGTTAACCCAAACGACATAACTAAGAATTCATAATGTCTATACCGGGTTCTGAACGTAGCTTTAGACACATCTGTATCTTTTACCCTTAGTTGATGATACCCTGATCTGAGATCAATTTTTGAAAATACACCGGCTCCCTTTAACTGATCAAACAGATCGTCAATTCTGGGCAACGGATATTTATTCTTCATAGTTACTTTGTTTAACTGCCAGTAATCAATGCATAATCTTAAGGTTCCATCCTTTTTCTTCACAAACAGCACCAGAGCTCCCCATGGTGACACACTGGGGTGTATGAACCCCTTATCGAGTAACTCCTGCAACTGAATTTTCAACTCTCTTAATTCAGTGGCTGCCATCCTATAAGGAGCAATAGAAATTGGTGCTGTACCCGGCATTACCTCAATAGCAAATTTGACTTCTCTTTCTGGTGGTAAACTAGGCAATTCTTTAGGAAACACATCTGGGATGTCTCTTACTGTGGGTGTATCACACAGGTTCAGCATAGCCTGCCTAGTATCAACCACATGTGCTAGGTAAGCTTCACAGCCTTTTCTCATCAATCTTCTTGCAACTATGGCTGTGATAACATTGGACAAAAAATCTATCCTTTCCCCCACAACTAAAATCTCATTACCTTTAGGAGTTTTTAGAGAAATCCTCTTCAGTTTGCAATCAACTATTGCCTGATGACGTGACAACCAGTCCATTCCCAAAATCACGTCAAACTCATAGAAGGGCAATTCAATAAGGTCTGCCTAGAATTCATACCCCTGAATCCTCAACGGGCAACCTTTATACACTTTATTCACTACCACACTGTGGCCTAGTAGATTTGTGACCAGAATATCTTGATCACTCTCCTCTACTGAAACTCCTCTCTCTACGGGTAGTTTGGCACAGATGTATGAATGAGTGGATCCTGGATCCACCAATGCATGCACAGATGTGTTGTAGAGGGAGAATGTACCCCTGATGACATCCGGGGCATCTTGCTCCTCCTGAGCTCTTATGGCATAGGCTCTGGCAAGTGCTTTAGCCTCTGGCCACTGAGCTGACTCAGATGCAGGTTGCAGTGATGGACCAGCTGCCTCAAATTTACCGAGCTTCCTACCCCTTTGAGGCACAGGGGCAAGCCTATCTGTTTATGTTGGGGCAACTGTAGTAGTCCTCTTCGGACAATTTTTAATCTGATGTTCTGTAGATCCACACCGTAAGCATGCACCAGTCACTCGTCAACAGTCCCCCTTATGCCACTTCTAGCAGTATGGACAGGCAGAAGATGCTGGGGCTGGTCCCCTGAACATTGTCCCTAGAGAGCTGCCTACTGATGGTGTGGATTGGCCCCTCCTAGGTGTAAACTATGGTCTGGGCCCCTGGGACTGACCCTGAGCTTATGGTTGTCCTGAACCCTGAGCAGGAGGACCCTTACTCTTCTTACTAGGAGAAGAGAATGAACTGGACTGACCTGGACCCCTCTTCTACTGTCTTTCCCTTCTATTTTGCTCATTTATTCGGACTCTTTCTACTTTCGATACAGCATCTACTAATTTGGAAAAATCCATGATCTCCAATGCTGTTATCATGAATTTGATGTTGTCATTGAGCCTTTCTTTGAATATTCTATACCTCTCTGCCTCTAGGTTCTGCTCGATGGTGTAGTGAAGCTGTTTTAACACTCTTACTATTCTATCCAACCAGTTTTCCGCTGTCATAGGGTCATCCTCCTTCTTCCCAAAGAAATCCACAGCCCCATGTTTTCGTAGCTTCTCTAGATGGGACTTCTGTGGTGCTGGTGGAGGTTGTGGCTATGGTTGTAGTGGTGGAATTACCCCCATCATTTGCAGGTAAAATTCGGTCATTTGCTAGAATAATGCAAACTGAGGTTGGGCAGGTGCCTCAGCTGCTGGTGGGGCAGATTCTCCCCTGCCTCCAGATTCAACCCTTGGTGTAGCATGACTCTCCACCTCTTCATCAATTGCTCTTTGAGAAGTAGGATCCATATCCTAATCAAAATAAGAAAAAAAAAACCGATTTACATCAGTGTCACCTCAACACTTACAAATGCAATGCAATGGTATGCATACTATCTAGGCCCAGAAACGCATAAACCGATGTTCTGATACCACTAAATGTGACACCCCTTACCCGTCTACAGTGTAGCCGAGCAAGATATGCCACACTGTGTGCTGAAGCACCAAAACATATTTCCATTACAATTTACCCCTTTTTAATTCATTTATTTATAATTTTGATTAATCTGAATTTTTCGCAAATTTCATAGAAAATTCGGCAGAGTGCCGGCTGTAAATTGGAAAAACAGTTCTTCTAAATTTGTTAAAAACACTTCCAATATAATCATATTATCAATCTCAGTCAACCACCAACATATTTCTACAATTTCTCAAATGACTTCAATATTTCAAAATTCAATTCATTTCATATCATACTCAACTCAATAAGAAATACTCAAATTTATTACTGAACATGATTTATAGATAATTACATCAAAACATAATGACATGAGTTTATAATATACATAGCAAAATAAATGTCTAATTACAAAAGTTTACAAAATAAAAAATACCAAAAGTAGCCTAATGTCCTACCAATGCACTGCAAATGTGAGGTGACTCTGGACTCTGTGTGCAGATATGACAATTCACTCGGTCTGAGGTCTGCTAGACTCCCCAGCTATGTCTCCAGTACCTGCGCGTGGCAAAAGCGATGTCAAAGCAATTCTGCTTAGTGGTGACAATATAAAATAAAATAACTAAAATGAAATAATTATGCAGAATGTATGTTTACATTTTATGTAGACTTAATTTGTGGCATTTATTGCAATATTATTCAATTAAAATTTGGTAAGATTTATTTTGATTGCCCGAGTAACCTATACTATAAGACTGGACTTGATAAATGGGTAAACTGTTACTGGGTACCAAGTACCTCGAACCATCACATCATCAGTCACATTGTGTCTCCCGGTGTGCAACAGAACAGCTAATAAGCTGTAATAATTATTAGGGATAAAACCCAAGTATAACAACTCAATCAACATAGCTAAAGGCTATTATATCACATAATGGCATGGAAGGCCATAAAACACGGAATGGCATAAAGCCATATGCTGTACTGCTACCAAAACCCTATTGGCATGCCAACATATCCAAACCAATCTTGTTAGTTATACTAGGGCATGTTACATTCTTAAATTGTAAAATTCTTGAAATTTAAGTTTAGGTGTTACTATTTATTTCATTAGTCAACTAAAATGCTGACTTTTGCATAAGCAATAGGTACATTGGTTCTAATACTCCCAACATACCACATTTTACATTCTAAAGTTGTTGGTATTGGTTGCCAATACCATTTCTAAGCTTAGTGTTAGTTGTTCAAAATTTTCAGATTTCAAGCCTTGTGTTTATTGTTCCATTGGTCATTTTTACAGTAGGAATTTGGCAAAGTTGTCAACATGAAAGTTATTCCTTATTGTGTGTAGTTACATTTCCTTTTTTGAATCACTCCATTTGGAGTTTTACATCTCAAGTTATGGCCTAAACACCATAACTGGCCGGATTGCAAACTTTCCAGATTTTATGGACTTACCAAATCTACAGTGTTTTGTGCACTGGCTGCAGGTCACTTTTTGAACATGTTATGGCTAAAATTTGGGTTATGTTTCTTCATGAAAGTTGTAGTCTATATCTCAGATTTCTGCTGATAAAATTTCAGGTTAATTGGATCTTTCTACACTGAGTTATGACCAAATGAATAAATACTATTCATTTGGTCATTTTGCCTAGGCAGAATGCAGGTCACCCGGATTAGGGCAATCTTTAGGTCACCTTGGTTTGGTTTTTTGGGTAGGATTTCTTCACCAAATTTGTGCCATTATGTGTCTAGTCTCATGTCCAATTGGCCTTACACCAATTAAACCTACACTACTCCAATTATGGCTACCCAAACCTGTTGGACTCATGCTCAGTCTTGCAGGTCAGCCAAGGCAGCAACACTAACTTCAATTCCCACTAAAAAAACCACTTCATTTCTTATTCACATATACCCAAATGGTCACTAATTGACCATTGAAACTTATTTTCACCATTACATGATTAAGGTCTCAATTTTATACTCAAACCCTAACCCATTCCATCTCAAATCATGCATTAACTTACCTTTCACTATCCTAAACAATAGGTTAGTATTAGGGGTAGATAGGGTACCATTTTAATTTAAAAAAATCTTCAAAACCCTACCAAGCCCAAGGCTACTTAAATTTTAAGCAAGGCATACACATAATGTTTATTCAATTTTCTTGTAAATTTTCATTTAATTTCACTCCTTCAACATGAATTGAAAGAGAAAGATTAAGTTTGGTCACATACCTCTAATGGAGTTAATTTCAAATTTGTAAAAGCTCCTCCTTTACACTTCTTTTTGCTCCCAAGAGCTTCACCAAGATGAAAGAGCAAGATTTTGTGTTGACAACTTAGGGTTTTTTGGTGAAAAGCTAAGAAATTCAAGCTTGGTAAGCTTGGCTATGGAGGAACAAAGGGGCCAGCTTGTATGGAAGGAAGATGGCTGATGTTTATTCCAATTTTTTGACTTCTTTTCTGTGCCTTTTATGTATTATAATTATGTTTCTTTAATTTGATTGGCCAAAGGATTTAATTACCTCATGCTTACATAAGCATTAGGTAATAAATCCCATTTATTTTCAATTTCTTTTCTTTCTCTTGCTATTCATTTTTAATAAATTTTTCATCAATATTTATTCATATTTTATGTCATATAATTCACTTACTTAAATGGACAAGTTGGTAAAAAAACATCTCTGAAGATGAAATGACTAAAATGCCCTCCGTTTGGCTTAACGAGCTAAAATTGTGTGTACCGATTGATTAAATTTTCCTTGTGTTTTGTTAACATTTTATTTTCATGGGAACACCAATAATCCTTCCTTGAGGTCCCAAAAATTATTTTATGAAGTTTTCCCCGGGTCTAGTGTTGTTAACGGCCTTCACCGTCACTTTCCCTTTGGGTTACTCATCACTGAGGTTTCGGCTCATTTAACCTTAGTGTATTTCATTCCTAAAAATTTTCCTTGATTTTTCTGATTATTATTTGGTTTATATATAACTCTTCACTCTAGTCTAATTATAATTCCAAATATTCTAACTGTCAAGACCAACATTGATCATCGGAATAGTAGACTGTACGGATTAGCTAAAGTGAGAATGTTACAAAACTCCATGTGCTTTTTATAAATGTTACTGGTTGGGCCTACTTATCATGTATAAGTGCCTATCATGTTTGTTATATAGCATGAGACTCACCATTCCATCTTATTTATATCTCATATAAATAACTTGGGAATAAACATGAATACAATCTTTCTAGATAAGTCATGTCCTTATTGTGAAGTATCCACGATTGTGAATCTAGTTATGATACTTTGTACTAGAAATACTGTCACTCATATTCTTAACAACTTAAGAATAGACTTTCTAACAAAATATCAATGGATTTTTTCTATTACACATAAATATATTATGTAAACAAAAAAGTAAAAAAAGACTTTTATTAATAAAAGATGTACAAGATGCATACTAAATTATATGCTCTAGGGCATACTACTAACAAAATGTATTTGATAACCATACCTTTACAGCTATCAACATACTTGTGTCATTACCCATCAACAAAATGCCATTCACATATAAGACAAGGAAAACGATAGCACTATCACTAACTTTCTTATATACACATAGCTCATCCTCATTTTTAATAAAACCAAATGACTTAATGGCTTCATCAAAACAAATGTTCCAACTCCTCGAAGCTTGTTTCAACCCATAAATGGATCGCTTTAGCTTACGCACTTTGAAACCATCTTAGGATTCAAAACCCTTAGGTTGTTCCATGAAAATGTTTTCTTCAATGTATCCATTGAGAAAAGTCGTTTTGACATCTATCTACCAAATCTCATAATCATAGTATGCAGCTATTGCTAATAGAATCCTAATTGATTTAAGCATGGAAATAGGCGAGAAAGTCTCCTCATAGTCGATTCCTTGCCTTTGGCGAAACCTTTCGCTACTAGCCTTGCTTTATAGGTCTTTACTTTTCCATCAGAACCAATTTTCTTCTTGAAAACCCATTTGTTCCATATAGGTGCAATACCTTCAGGTGGGTCAATAAGATCCCAAACTTGATTCTTTTACATGGAATCAATCTCGAATTTCATAGCATTAATCCATTTTGAGGAGTTTATATCTGATATAGCTCCATAGGTAAGTGGATCATCTCCATGATCTACTTCTTTATGAGTAGACAACTCTTGTTTTTCTTTATGAAGAAAACCATATCTCACCGGTGGGTGAGATATCCTGGTTGATCTGCGAGGAATTATAATAGATGTTCAATCAATAGGTGCAGGTTGACTAGATGGATCTATATCCATCTGATCTATTGGTTGGTCAGAATTCTCTAATTCTAACTCTATTTGCCTTCCTTTGCCTCCTTCTTGAACAAACTGTTATTCAAGAAATGTGGCATCTCTACTTACCACAACCTTTTGTGATGTAGGCAAATAAAAATAATATCCAAAACTCTCTTTTAGATATCTAACAAATCGACCCTTTTCTGTTCTAGTTTCCAATTTATCAGTGTTCAGTTTTTTGATATAAGCTGGACAACCCAAAATCTTAACATGCTTAAGACTTGGTTTTCTTCCATGCCATATCTCATAAGGTGTGGAAGATACTAATTTTGATAGAATCCTATTCAGAATATGCAAAGCTGATTCTAATGCAAATCCCCTAAAGGAGATTGGCATATCAGTATAGCTCATCATACTACGTACCATATCTAATAGGGTACGATTTCTCCTTTCATATACACCATTTAGCTGTGGTGTTCCTGGAGGAGTCAGCTAGGAAACAATGCCATACTTTTTCAAGTATTCATCAAATTCAGTACTTAAGTATTTACCTCCACGATCTGATCGAAGAGCTTTAATACTTTCTCCTGTTTGATATTCTACTTCAGATTTAAATTTTTTAAACTTTTCAAAGGATTCATATTTATATTTCATGTAACATCCTCACTTTAGCTAGTCCGTACAGTCTACTATTCTGGTGACCAATGTCAGTCCGGGCAGCTAGAATGTTTGAAATTTTAAATAGGCTAGAGTGAGGAGTTATAAAGAAACTAAATAATGCTCATAACAATCAAGGAAATTTTATAGGAACGAAATACACTAAGGTTAAACGAGCAGAAACACCAGGGATGAGTAACCCGAAAGGGAAGTGACGGTGAAGGCCGTTAGCAACCCTAGACCCGGGGGAAAAATTATAAAATAATTATTGGGACTTTAGAGAAGGGTCATTGAGGTTCTTATGGCATTAGAATGCCAAGGAAATACTTAGAAAAAATTTTCTATTGGTACACACAATTTTGGCTCGTTAAGCCAAACGGAGGGCATTTTGGTAATTTTGTTTTCAGAGATGATTTTTGGCCAACTTGTCCAGTTAAATAAATAAATTATATAACATAAAATATAAATAAATGTTGTTAAAAATTTAATTGAAATTAAATAGACAAGAAAAGGATATAAAATGAAAGAAAATGGAATTATGACATCATAAGGATGTCATTAAAATTCTCCCAACCAATCCAATGTTGACACATGGCATAAGTTTACTTAAAAGAGACTTAATAGGCTGAAAAATGAAAAAAGAAAAATTAGAACTCTCTCCATTCTTCTTCCATGCCGTCACCTCTGCCTCCATAGCCAACCTTAGCAAGCTTTTGAAAGCTTGATTTCCATAGCTTTTAACCAACTAAACCTTAAAATCCCAACACAAAAAGGTGTTCTTACATCTTAGTGAGTCTTTTGGGAGCAAAAAGAAAAGGAAAATAAGAACCCTAGCAAGTGGAAATTTCACTCCATTAGATGTTTGTGATCTGACCTTGGTTTTCACTTTAAATTCATATTTAAGGACTATAAATGAGTGCAAATTACAAAGAAATTTATTAAATACCATTTGTATGCCATCCCATAATTTTGGCAGCCTTGGTTGGGGTAAGATTGTTATGATTTTTATGGAGTTAAAATGGTAGTATGGCTGCCCTCAATATACATCTCTTAAGTGGAGTGATGAAATGCGAATGATAATGCATGGTTTGTGATGTTTGAGTTAGGGTTTGGGATGAAAATGAAACTTTGATCATGTGATGATGAAAGTAGGTTTTAATGGTCAATTAGTGACCATTTGGTTCTGTTTGAATCAAAAATGAAGTGGGTTGTGTAGTGGGATTTGAGTTTGGTGTGGCTGCTCTTGGTGACCTACAGGATTGGGCATGAATCCAGCAGGTTTGGGCAGCGATAACTAGAGTTGTAGAGGTTCAATTGGTGCAAGGTCAATTGGATATGAAACTAGACACATAATGGCACAACTTTGGTGAAGAAACCATGCCCAGAAAACCAAACCAAGTTGACCAAAAGATTGCCCTAATTTGGGTGACCTGCATTCTGCCTGGGCAAATGACCAAATAAACAATAACTCAGTGTAGAAAGATCCAATTGACCTGCAATTTTACCAGCAATAAGCTGAGATATAGACCTAAAACTTTCATGAAGAAACCTAACCCAAATTATAACCATAACATATTCAAAAAGTGGCCTAAATTCACTGCTCCTAATACTGTAGATTTGGTCAGTCCAGAAATTCTGGAAAAATTATAATCCAGCCAGTTTTGGTTTTTGGGCCATAACTTGAGTCACAAAACTCCAAATGGAGTGATTCAAAAAAAGAAATGTAACTAGACAAAAAAAGGAACAACTTTCATGTTGATCATTTTGCCAAATTCCCACTGCAAAAATGACTAATGGAACAGTAAACACAAAGCTTGAAAACTGAAAATTTTGTGCAATTAACATTAAGCGTAGAAATGGTATTGGCAACCAATACCAACAAGTTTAGAATGCAAAATGTGGTATATTGGGAGTATTAAAACCAATGTGCCTATTGTCCATGTAAAAGTCAACATGTTGTTGACTAATGAATTGAATAGTAACCCAAAACTTGAATTTCAAGAATTATGAAACTTAAAAGTGTAATATGCCCTAGTATACCTAGCAAGATCAGTTTGGATAGGTTGGCATGCCAATAGGGTTCTGTTAGCAGTACTGCATATGGCTTCATGCCATTCTGTGTTTCATGGCTTCCCATGCCATTCTGTGACATAATGTAACACCCCTATTTGTATAGCCTAGTATATTTCACTGTTCCGGTGATCGGTGTCAGTCCGGACAATTAAGGGGATTAGAACCACACTTAAGACAACTAGAGAAGCCATAAACACAAATAATTAGTAATATCCAATTAATTAAGTATAAACAAGAAAAATAAAACATAAGAAGTTAAACGAGCCGAGAGTCACAGCGATGGGTGACCTCTTTGGGAACGACTGCGAAGTCATTTTAAACTCAAATTTCGAACCGTAAAATGTGACGCTGCGGTCCTTAGGACCCTTATGAACACAGTGGAAAAGAGAAAATCACGAAAAAGAACTATTAAGCCAGTCAAATAATTAGGTTAGGGAGCCGGAAGAAATATTGGATTATTTGCAAACCAGGATGAACAGGCTAGGGGCAATTTGGTCAATTGACCCCGAGAGCTGACTCTTGACCTAACTGTCAAATGAAATTGGAGAAAATAAAATTTCAGAATCGAGAATTAAATTAAAGAACTAATAGAAAAAAAAAGAGAATGGAAAAGTTAAAAGGTGATGACATCATGCATGACCTCATGCATGATGCCATAAAGAATATAATTAATTTATTTATTTATTTGGATTTTTGGTCTTCGTAAAGAGATAAAAGACAAAAGAAAATTAAAAAAAAAATTAAAAGCCTCATCTTCCTCAAAGTGGACGTCTCCGTCCTTCTCCCTCCCTCACCATTGCAAATCTCATTTTAAGCTTGCTTCAAGCTTTGAAACCCTTATCAAATCCCAACTTCTTCTATAATCACTCCATAAAACCTTATTCCCTTCCCTTGAGAAAGAAATTTAACAAGAAAGAAAGAAGAAAAGAGGAGCAAAATTGAAGATTGGATATCAAAGTTGAGGTAAACACATCAATTTGAAAGTTTCATATTATTTGTTGTGTTTTTAGCTTCAATTACTTGTGAATAAACTTAAAATAAAAAAAAAATATGTGTGAGGGACTAAACTGAAATTCGTCCAGCAGGGAGGGGAGAGTGATTTGCATGAGTTTGATTGAGTTAAACATGTTAAGATGCTTGAATGAGTTGAAAGATTGTGTTTATATGCTTTGAATTAGTTAATTGCAATGGATTAGAGTGGTTAGGGTTTGAGACCTAGGGTTTTGAGGCAAAAATTTGGAGAAATTTGTAAATGGTGTCTTTGACCTAATGTGAAGTGAAAAATGGTCATTTGTGACCAAATAAGTTGTGTTAGAAGTGTCGGAATTAAAAGCCAATTCGGATTGGATAAGGTCATGTGCTGGCAGCATGACCAAAATCTCCTTTGAGGGACCAAAAATGAAATTTTGCAAGTCCAATGGATATGGGATCAATTGGGAATGAAAATAGGCACTAAATGACACAATTTTCATTTAGGAAGCATGCCCAAAAAGTGACTAAAACCTAGTGAACAAATTGACCAAAGTAAAGAAATCACAGTCTGCCTCTGCACAAACTGACTAAATGAACAGTGTTTGTTCATTTAGTCATAAATCAAGATAGGAAAGTCAAAATGACCTGAAATTTTACCAGTTGTTAGATGAGATATAGTTATAAAACTTTCATCAAGAATACAAACCCAAATTATGCCATTAACCCAATCAAATTAGTGAGCAAAGTTGACTCACTGAATCTGCAGAACTGCAGATTATTATATGAACAGTAAAGTTTCAATGACTATAACTCTCTCTAGAAAACTCCGATTTAGGTGATTCTTAAACCGATGGAAACCTAAGACATAGTAGAACATTTCATATGAAGAAAATTAGACCAAATTATGGACTTAACTTGATCAAATCATTGAACGAAGTTGGATCAACAAATCTGCAGAACCAAATTCTGTAGCATGAACAGTAACTGTAATTTGAGTATAACTTGAGCTACAAAACTCCAATTAGAGTGATTCAAAAAGGAGAATAAACTTAAGACAATAGGGAACATTTTCTATGACGAAACGTTTGCCAAATTCTAATAGTAAACTGACCAATGAAATAGTACAATTAGGGACACCAAAACTGAAAATTTGGCAATTTTGCCTAAAAGACCTATGCTTTGAAAAAAGGACCAAAACCAACAAGTTTGGTGACCAAAATGTGGTATGTTTGTGAAGTTGGAGTTCCCATACCTATTAAGCCTTAGGAAGTCAACAATTTGACTTAAATAGTGTAGTGAATAGTAACCCAAAACACAAAATTTCAAGAACGTCGAGTTTAGCACGTTAGAGCTAGGTAAAAATGAGGCTAAATTTATTTTTGATTTATGTTAAGTTCTAGCACTGAAATATTGTAAAATTGTGTGTTTCAGTAGAAAACAATACCGGGAAAGGACCCGAGAAACCGAGTCGAGGCCAAGAGGCGACTCGCTTGAGGTTTGTGCACAACGTATAACTTTTGTAAATTATTTCTGCATATTGTTTTGAATAATTTGAATCAGTGAATTATAACAAATTTTATGATGTTTTGATTTAAATTGTGGAAAGTTGGTTGTGTATATTTGAAATGATAATGTTTAGCAAATTGTTAAGATAAGTTTTGAAACCATAGTATCATGACCATATATTTGAACACCTCACTAGCACGACTAGTGGGGGTAATTAGTTTCAAATTTTGATTCCTTCTCTGGAGAATTGTTGAGGTGTGCCAGTAGAAGAGGATGTGAATGGATATCCATATATTTGAGCTAGCTAGCCTTGTGATGTTATTTCTCTTTAGCCTCTGGCTATTGAGATTCTATTTGTTTCGAATGGCATGATCTAACTGTGGGTTTTATGAAATATGTTTTGATATTTCGAAATGAACTTGTTTGCATCAAAATCTCCTAATTCATGCTTTGTGTTTAATGCTCATGTTTAGTCAAAATTTTGAATAAATGTGATTTAAGTTTTGCATAAAGATTATTTTAGTATGTTGTGCACCACTGAGTCCTAGTACTCAACGATAGCTTCTATTGCTGTCGCAGATACAGAGACTAGAGGAGCAGCAAACTGAGCTGCTGAGGTATGAGGAGCTATTAGCTTGAAGTCATCGGGTATAATTGATACCCTAATTGTAAATATTTCTTTTGATGTATGTATTGCACATAAATGTATGGACATGTAAAATGGGTCTTGAGCAGCTTGTACAAAGTTTGTATGAAGTTTGTAATAAAAATTTAGTTTGAATTTCCTTTGATGTAAATTTTGTAATGATGTATATATATAAATTGTTTTGTCTCTAATTGAAAAATGAGTGGAACTATTTTATTTAATTTGAATGAGAAGAATTGCTAGTATTTTGAGGATTATTGAATTTTGGAAATTGAGAAATGTTGATTGTGGAATCTTGAGATTTGAGAGTGATTAAGAATTTGAAGTAGTGATTGAAAAAAATTTTTTAGAAGTGCTTTTTACAGGTATTTAAAGAACTGTTTTCTCAAAATACAGATAGAACTCTGATAAAATTTTTATAAAATTTACGGAAAAATAAAATGGACAAAAAGTATTAACTAGTTTTAATTTTAACTAAATGTTTTAAATACTTATTAGAAAATGCTCACCACTTAACAAAAATAAGAAAATTGTTTTAAAATCCCTTGTAGGGTACTTAATGAGTTATCGGTAGGTGAAGTTCGATAGTTCATTAGGTATTCTACGGGATCATGTTATGTCTCATAGAGAGGTAAGGTGTTAGACATAATAGCCTTTGGCTATGTTATTTGAGTTGTTACACTCAGGTTTTATCCCTGATAATTATTAAAGCTTATTAGCTGTTATGTTGCACACCGGGAGACACAATGTGACCGATGGTGTGATGGTCCAAGGTACTTAGTACCCAGTGCCAGTTCACCCGTTTATCCAGTCCAGTCGACTAGTATGGGTTACTCGGGCAATGTTAATAAATCTTACCAAACTTTAATCGAATAATACTGCAATAAATATTAGGAAATAAGTCTACCAAAAATGTACACACACATTTTGCATATTTACTTTATTTTAGTTATTTTATTTTATTTTATATTGTCACCACTAAGCAGAATTGGTTAGTGCGTCGCTTTTGCCATGCGCAGGTACTGGAGAAATTGTTGGGGAGCCCAGTAGACATCAGACTGGGTGAACTTTCAGAGCTGCATACTGAGTCCAGAGTCACCTCACATCTGCAGTGCACTTGGTAGGACATTAGGACTTTGGGTGGCATTTTGTATTTTGCATTTTGTATTAGTTTTGGATTGTAACTATAAACTCTTAAAATTATTTGATAATGTAAATATATGAAATTTCATGTTATTGAAATTTTCTGTATATTATGTGGAAAAATGAAATGTTGATAAATGTGCTTCAAGTGATGAAGTGAACAAAAAAATTCTGAAAATAGTGTTGTGATTTTGAGATTGAGTTGAGATGTGTGTATAATGGACTTCTGGATTTGGAAATTATATTGGAAGTGTCTTTTAAAAGGTTCAGAAAAACTATTTTTCCAATTTATAGCCGGCACTCTGTCGAATTTTCTATAAAAATTTTGAAAAAATTCAGATTTATCAAAAATTGTAAATAAATGAATTAAGAGGGATAAATTGTAATAGAAATATAAATTAGTGCTCCGGCACACTGAGTGGCATATCTTGCTCGGCTACACTGTAGACGGGTAAGGGGTGTCATATTTCATCAAATACAAATACCCAAACCTTGATTTATCATCAGTAAAGATAATAAAATAAAGAAAACTGCCTCTAGCCATTTCTTTAAATGAACCACATACATCACTATGTATTAGCTTCAAAATATTTTCAGCTCTTAGCCCTTGTCCAACAAAGGGTGATCGGGTCATTTTGCCCTAAAAGCAGGATTCACAAGTTGGAGTAGGTCCAAAATCTAATGAAGATAAAATCCTCATTTTCTCCAACTTTGCAATCCTATCTTCTGCAATATGACCTAACCTTAAGTGCCAAATATATTTTGAACTTGAGTTGATTTTCACTATGGCATTGCATTCTTTTAGATTGCTATACTTTGGGTAGTTCCTTTTCCAGTGGCCATCCTGCTGGTAGTTGAAACACTTTCTTTTGCATGCATCAACTTTAGTATTCCCTTTCTATTTAGCTATTTTCTTGAAAGGACCAGGAATTTGAGGTTTCTTTTTCTTATTGCCCTTCTTATTATTGGACTTTCCAGCATAAGAAGATGCAATCAAAGCTACCACTTTTCCTTTATTGCCCAGCATATTCTTTTGGGCAATAACTAGCATGTTAAGCAGACCAGCCAAGGTGTATTCCTGCTTAGTCATATGAAAATTTGTCACAAAATTTTCAAATGACTCAGGAAGCCACTGAAGGATTAAATCCATTTATAGTTGGAAATCCATGTTAAAGTCAAGATGTTTCGGCTGATCAATCAGCCGAATCATCTTGTGGACATGATCCCCAACATTCTGTCCCTCAAACATCCTCATGCGGAATAGCTGTCGAGATATCTCATACCTAGCATTCCTGTTGTGCTCACCATACAAGTTTTGTAGGTGAAAGAGGATCTCACTCGCACTCTGCATGTTCTCATGCTGCTTCTGTAACTCATTACTCATAGAAGTAAGCATGTAACATTTAGCTCTCATATCATGCTCCTTCCACTTGTCCAAAGTCTCATGTTCCTCTTAAGTGGCCTCTGGAGGTAAGGGACTAGGAATATTTGAGTCTAGAACATATCCTATATGTTCAAGGTTCAGGACAAGTTTCAAATTTCTTAGCCAATCAGATAGATTAGGTCCTGTCAACCTATTGCGATCAAGTATGCTTGCAAGGATATTGGATGGTGGTAGTTTTGGTGTGCTCATTATTATCAGAAAACTAACGGCAGAAAATAACCAAATTAATTAGTAAATATATCATGTATTTAATCAAAATCATTATGGTCTTTTAATCAAATTGGTCCTCCCACTAACTTAGCGAATTCTACACTTCCACAGAAGGAAACGAAAATCCTAGTTGGATGGATTTCTAGTGGGTGATTGAATTCTTATAATCCTATTGATCATCCTCAGGCACATCCATTATGAATGAACGGAAGCGTAAAAAACATAAGTTTATATCATTGAATTCAAAATTTTTCACCTAGGGTCACATGCATCATACAAGATTTATTTTTATCTATTTGATTTCAATGATAAACAACATATTAAAACTCTTTTAATATGTTTTTTGGATCTGTATTTGCCATTTAAAATTTTAAAAATTAATCAGATTAATTTTAGAACCCTAGATTAAAACAAGAATGATTACACTAACCTCTTGATGCACTGCAGCGTGTCTGCGCCTTTGAGATTTGTCGTCAGGACACCAAATGTTGTCACTCTAGTTTGTCCAGACGAAGAACACCTATGGCAGCTCTTGAACAGCTTCTAAAGCTTTTTCTATTAATTAGAAATTCAAGTTCTGCCTTTTAAGAGATTAGAGATGCAAACAGGACACTAGAAACAATTTCTAGTGCTCTTAATTCAAGAGATTGATGGCTAATCTCTTTGAATTGATGAGAGATGAAGAAGAATAGATGGAGAGCCTCAAAATGGAGTGACAAAGGAGAGGAGTGGCTACTGGTTGTTTTCTTTTTCATAACAACACTTATATAGCTAGGTCAACACATTAAACCCTTGCCACATGTCACCCTTTGATTGGCTCTAGGTTTAATGTAACACCCCTAAGTTCGGTAGTGCGTTCTGCTGCTCCGGTGACCAGTGTTGTCCGGACAGCTAGGATGCCTAGAACTACACTTCAATATGAGTAAGAAGACATAAAATAATGAAATACAAGAAAAGAAAATACAAGAAAAACAAAGGAAAAATAATAGCAAAGAAATGTAACCAAGTTAAGCGAGCCGAGAACCCTAGCGATGGGGGACCGCACCGGGAAGTCACGGCGTGGACCGTTGACTAGCCTTGGACTGCGGGGAACCCTGGAAAACATTTTTAGGACTTAAGTAGACTCTTATTGAAGAATAAATCTCATTAGAAAGATCAAAGAAAAATTAAATAATTAATACAAAGAAAAGTGAGAAATCGAAAAACAGACAAAACCTGGTGTTACCAAAAAATTGGGAATGTAACCCGAACGGGGGCATTATGGTCATTTGACATCCCGAATTGTCTTTTGACCTAAATTTCCATTAAAAATAAATAATATTACACTTAGAAAATAAAATGAAAAATTAATTTGGTGGTACCTAAAGTGAATAGCAAGAATTAAGGGTTTAATGTGGAATAAGTGGGAATTTAACATATTATATGAATTAATTAGAGTAAGTGGACCACTAAAGGAATAAACTAAGGATAATGGGGTAGGTGTAAGTCCATAATACAATCTGAAACTTCATCTTCTCCAAATGAATTCATCCATGCCGATTTGAGAAGGAAGAAAATCCTCCATTGCCGTTTTTGCATGAGCTTGATCCACTCCTCCATTTCAACTCCAATCACTTAGATAGCTTCATAAAAAATTGTCTACACATCATAAGGAAGAGCTTGATACCAAAATCAAGAAGTTTAATCAAGGTTTAGCAAGCTCCAACCATAGGTAAGTTTACATTTTTGAATGTTGCTTTGTTAAACTATATGTACATGTTATGGGTGTGTGCTTTGTGAAGAAAATTTTCAAGTTTGAAGAGTTCTTGATATATCCTGTTTGGACAGCATGGAGTTGTATATTTGATGATTTATTTTACATATATTTGATGAGAAATTATGATGAATAGGGTGATTTAAGGTCCTAGTAGTTAAATTCCATGCATATGTGGTGATTGTACAATGGGGATTGAAGTTGACGAATTATGGACACCTTTGCATGGTGAAGCTTTGCGGCAGCCTTGGGACACTTTGATAAATGTATGAGTTCATGAAGGTATTGGCAGAATATTGACTTTGAGGATTGATGGATAGGTATATAGATTGGTTGTGTAAAGTGTATGTAAGAATGAGTAATGTTTATGTGTATATGTGATTATACTTAGACTTTGTAAATTTGAGTTTATTTGGTGTATTGAGGATGTGTGTAATCTGCCCAAAGTGACTTTAAAGTGAGGAGGTATGTGGTTTTGGTAATGTACCAAAACAGAATTGGTAAGGGAAGTGGACATAGAGCAATTAAATGTGTAATGGATACATGTATAAGTAAGGTAATTAAGGGCAGTATACATTTTAGCCTATAACTTTAAATGTGTAACCTCAATTGGTATGAGACCAATTGGAGGTGAAACTAGGCACAAAATGTGCCAACTTTCATTCAGAAAGCATACCAAAATTCTGCTTGCAAGGTGACATGAAAAATGACCAATTTGGATTAAGTGCAATTGAAACCTGAAAACTGACCAATTGGGTAGCAGTTAGTGTTTAGGCCATAACTCACTCAAAACAGGTCCAATTGACCTGAAATTTTAACCATGAATAGTTAAGACCCATACCTACAAGTCTTATGAAGACACCAAAACCCAGAAATGACCATAAGCAAGTCAAAAAGCTTGCACAATTTCGGGTCCAAAAACTGGCCGAACCAAAGTTGACCAAATTGACCTAAAATTGACCTAATTTGATGCCATATGACCAGCAATAGTATAATGACCATAACTTGGTCTACTTAACTCAGAATGACCTAAAATTTTGCCCCGCGTTCCATAAGACATAGATCTACAAGTTTGTAGTTTTAACCGAAACCCGAAAACCGAGGGAACTAGATCATCCGGCTAGGTCAAACTAGTATCCCGAAATCCAGCAAGTTGCATTAAAATGCACTAAACAAGGAAATGAGTTTGGTAAAATGTACCAACCGTAAAACCCTATCGAATGTGACATATTAATGACACTAAAACCTAATTTACCTAAAACGCATCGAGGGTCGGTATATTAGGTGATTGAGCAAATAATAGCCTTCAGTGAATTACTTATCAAACATTATCGTTTGAGACAGTTTAATTTAATACTGAAACACTTCAAATTGTGTTTCTCAGTTACCAAAGACTCAGAAAAAGGGAAGGAAACACTGAGTCCAGACCGAGAGACAGTTATCAGAGGTTTGTGCACAACAGCTATTTCTTTTGAATTATTTTCAATTGAAATAAATTATGACTATTTGCATATTATTGTTTTAAGTTGTGAAATTGTGAAAAATGGTTTGAATGATATTTGATGGATACTTATTGATTGAAAAGCACTGTAATTGGTTTGAAACCACAGCTATCATGTACATTGATTGTATTCCTCGCTAGCTTGTCTAGTGGGATGAATTGAATTCCCTCTCTGGCTGAAGTGTTGAGGTGTGTGCCTGTTGAGGACGAATAGAATGAGTACTCATATTTTTGCTAGCTAGCTATGTTATTCCTCATTAGTCATTGACTTTTGGAATGAATTGAATACCTCATTAGCCATCGGCTTTTGGGATGAATTGAACTTGGGAACATGATTAAAGCTGTGTGTGATTTATTGATGCATATTGTAAGATTGTAAAATGAGTTTAAATTCTTATTGACATTCACTGTCTTTTGAATTTAGCTATGTTTTAATTACTGAGATTTATTGTAATATTGTGTTAAATTCCTTATGATATTATTGTCTTGAATTTAACTATGATTTTAAGTATCCACTATTTATATGATTTATGAATTGTGATTTAAATTGTATTTGATTAATGTTGTGCACCATTGAGACATTGTCTCAAATGATAGCTTTTATTCTTTGTCGCAGTAGGCAGACAGAGCAGAGCGGCAGACAAGGTGCTAGTACCTCCAATGAGAGACTACTGTATAATGAGTATACCAATATTTTGTATTTTGTAATGTAATGTATGTTCACTGTATGTACATATTGTTGTTGGTTTTGAGCAGTTGTAAATAAAAATTGTACATTGAAGTTGTAAAATAATTATGAGTTATTTTGGCTTGTAAAAATTGTATTATATTTCTTTTATCTCAGTCTTTGAAAAATCACTGTGGATTTGACTTGAGAAATGTGTGGTGTTGAGAAAAATGTTGGAGTTGAGATTTGGAAATCTATTGAAGTGCTTTTTACAGGTTTTCTGAAGAACTGTTTTATCCAAAATACAGATGGCACTCTGCCAAAATTTTTACAGAAACTCCAAATAATTCAAATTTGTTAGTTCTATCACTTCAGTTCAAAAAGGTTTTTAACACCTGTAAATAGTGCTCACCACTGTAAAAGAAGTAAGAAAAGTTTTTAAAATCCCTTGTAGTGTATTTAATGGATTATCAGTAGACGGAGTTGGTAATTCATTAGATATACTACGGGATCATGTTATGCCTTACAGAGGGGTAGGGTGTGACATGTTTTAGTGGTATCAGAGCAAAGTTTTTAAATTCTGTTTTCACATGTTACTTGAATATTCTTTCTTCATAGTACAACTGCTCAATATCATTGTTTGATACATACAGTACATTACATTATAAATATGCACTAACAGGAGGAAATCTCCTTGTGTTATTGGTTCAGGAGATCTAAAATCCTCGCATTGACTAAGGAAGAGGGTGATCATTCAGTCGATCAATCTATTGAGGCTGAGGTGCAAGGGGATGTGAAGGAGCGGAAGCGTGAAAAACACAAGTTTATACCATTGAATTCAAAAATTTTCACCTAGGGCCACATGCACCATGCAAGATTTATTTTTATCTATTTGATTTCAATGATAAACAACATATTAAAACTCTTTTAATATGTTTTTGGATCTGTATTTGCCATTTAAGATTTTAAAATTAATCAGATTAATTTTAGAACCCTAGATTAAATCAAGAACGATTACACTAACCTCTTGATGTCTTTGTGCGTGTCTGCGCCTTTGAGATCGTCTTGACACACGGATGTTGTCCCTCTAGCTTGTCCACACCAAGAACACCTATGGCAGCCCTTGAACAGCCTCTAAAGCCTTTTCTATTAATTAGAAATTCAAGTTCTGCCTTTTAAGAGATTAGAGATGTAAACAGGACACTAGAAACAATTTCTAGTGTTTTTAATTCAAGAGATTGATGGCTAATCTCCTTGAATTGATGAGAGATGAAGAGAAATAGCTGGAGAGGCTCAAAGTGGCGTGACAATTGAGAGGAGAGGCTGCTGGTTATGTTTTCTTTTCATAACTACACTTAAATAGCTAGGTTAACACATTAAACCCTAGCCACATGTCACCTTTTGATTAGCTCTAGGTTTAAGTGACCCAATCACATTGTGCCAAGTGTCAAACCTATATTTAATCTTGATTTTAATCATCTTACATGATTAAAAAAATACATTTGGCAAGCTTATGTGTTATGCCATGTGTCACCATCTCATGGTGCCACGTGTCACACTGTGAAATGACCAAAATGCCCCTGTGTCTTAATTTTGAGTTTTTAACCCAAAATAATTATTTTCTTCTTCTAATTAATTTATATCAAATATAAATTAATTAATTAATCTCTATTAATTAATTTCTCATCAATTAAATTCATATTTAAACACTTTAAATATAAATTTAATTTATACTACACATCCAATAATCTAGATTTGGTTTCAAGTCATGCTAGGGACTTTGCAATTTAATTGCAAACCAAATCTATTTAATTAATCAATTAAACTCTTTAATTAATTAATTAAATCATATTTAAATAGGTGATAACTTGTGTATGTGTGTGACTTACTAGGCTCATCACTAATTGGCAATGAGACATGATATCAACTCTTAATATCATCAGAACTCTTTCTTACCATAAATGATTTCTCTAAATCATTTTATGAACCTCATAGACCATGGTTAACACCTAGCATAGCATGCCATGGCCACCCAATTAGTAATAAGGTTTACCTTAAATGAACCTATAATCATATGTTACCATGCACTAGAATCTCTCTGTTACAAAATCCCAACTCAAGCTGGAGTCATGGTTTATGTCAAACTCCATTTGCTATTATTATTATGTTATCTTTTAATTCCAGTTCTTGATTAAAAGATTTTTCTCATCAGAAACTCTTTTCTGAATAAATCTATCTGTCTGGCCAGAACTTGAAACATCAAGAACAATTAAATGAACATAGGATTTTAACTCTATTTACTTAGAGGCAGATTCCATCTTGATCAACACCTACCTCCATATATAACTAGCGGAGCCAACACATGCCCATATACCCATACATAGTACAAGTATGAAAGCAGATCAAACTCAAACTACCTATATACAAGATAAGCTGTGCTATCTCGTGTCTAAAGATTATATGCATCGATATGATTTATGACAAAACATTGACAAGAGTAAACTCCATGTGCTTGTCATAAGTGTCCTTAGTTCGACCTACTTATCATTTATAAGTGCCTATCATGTTTGTTATATGGCATGAGACTCACCATTCCATCTTATTTATATCTCATATAAATAACTTGGGAACAAACATGAATACAATCTTTCTGGATAAGTCATGTCCTTATTATGAAGTATCCTCGATTGTGAACCTATTTATGATACTTTGTGCTAGAAATATTGTCACTCATATTCTTAACAACTTAAGAATAATATTTCTAACAAAATATCAATGGACCTTTTCTATTACACATAAATATATTATGTAAACGGAAAAGTGGAAATGCCTTTTATTATTAAAAATATGTACAAGATACATACTAAATGATATGCTCTAGGGCATACTACTAACAATCTCCCACTAGCACTAGAGCCATTCATTACAATATCTTAGACCTATCTTCTCAAGATGTCGGTCTAACTGAGTCTGTGACATAGGCTTAGTGAATGGATCAGCTGGATTTTCAGATGATGCTATTTTCTGCATGGCTACATCGCCTCGCCCAACTATTTCTCTGATATTGTGGTAGCGCCTTTCTATGTGTTTGGATTTCTGGTGAGACCTTGGTTCCTTAGCCTGTATGACTGCTCCATTGTTGTCATAGTGTAATGGAACTGCTGACTCAATGGAAGGAACTACTGTAAGTTCTGTCATGAACTTCTTTATCCAAACAACTTCCTTTGCAGCATCTAATGCGAGAATATACTCGACCTCGATGAGTGGAATCTGCGATGCGTGCTCTGTTTGGAACTCTTCCAACCGATCGCACCTCCATTACAAATGAACACATATCCAGAGGTAGACTTTCTATCATCGATATCTGATTGGAAATCAGAATCAGTATAACCATCCAATTGCAAGTCTCCACCTCCATAAATCAAGAATAAATCCTTAGTTCTTCTCAAGTACTTAAGGATATTCTTGACAGCTATCCAGTGTTCCAAACCTGGATTGGATTGATACCTGCTAGTCAAACTAACAACATATGCGATATCGGGCCTAGTACACAACATTGCATACATTAAACTTCCAATAGCCGAAGCATATGGAATCCTGGCCATCTTATCTCTTTCTTCAGGTGTCTTTGGAGACATCTCTTTAGAAAGGTGGATACCATGTCTCACTGGTAACAATCCTCTTTTGGAATCAAGCATGTTAAACCTCTTTAACACGTTTTCCAAGTATAGACTTTGGGATAAACCAATTATTCTTTTCGCTCTATCTCTATAGATGCGAATCCCAAGAATATAGGTTGCCTCCCCTAAGTCTTTCATGGAGAATGTATTTGACAACCATACCTTTATAGTCGTCAACATACCTGTATCATTACCCATCAACAGTATGTCATCCACATATAAGACAAGGAAAGTGATAGCACTGTCACTAACCTTCTTATATACACATGGCTCATCCTCATTTTTGATAAAACCAAAAGATTTAATGGCTTCATCAAAACGGATGTTCCAACTCCTCGAAGCTTGTTTCAACCCATAAATGGATTGCTTTAGCTTGCATACCTTGGAACCATCTTGGGATTCAAATCCCCTAGGTTGTTCCATGAAAATGTTTTCTTCAATGTATCCATTGAGAAAGGCATTTTGACATCCATGCCAAATCTCATAATCATAGTATGCAGCTATTGCTAATAAAATCCTAATTGATTTAAGCATGGCAACAGGCGAGAAAGTCTCCTCATAGTCTATTCCTTGCCTTTGGCGAAACCCTTTCGCTACTAGCCTTGCCTTGTAGGTCTCTACCTTTCCATCAAAACCAATTTTCTTCTTGAAAACCCATTTGTTCCCTATAGGTACAATACCTTCAGGTGGGTCAACAAGATCCCAAACTTGATTCTTATACATGGAATCAATCTCGGATTTCATAGCATCAATCCATTTTGAAGAGTCTATATCTGATATAGCTTCTTCATAGGTAAGTGGATCATCTCCATGATCTACTTCTTCATGAGTAGACAACTATTGTTCTTCTTCATGAAGAAAACCATATCTCACTGGTGGGTGAGATACCACAGTTGTTCTACGAGGAACAGTGTAGATGTTTCATCAATGGGTATAGGTTGACTAGATGGATCTATATCCATCGATGCATTGGTTGGTCAGAATTCTCCAATTCTAACTCTATTTGCCTTCCTTTGCCTCCTTCTTGAACAAACTGTTGTTCAAGAAATGTGGCATCTCTACTCATCACAACCTTTTGTGAAGTAGGCAAATAAAAATAATATCCAAAACTATCTTTTGGATATCCAACAAATCGACCTCTTTCTGATCTGGTCTCCAATTTATCAGTGTTCAGCTTTTTGATATAAGCTGCACAACCCCAAATCTTAATATGATTAAGACTTGGTTTTCTTCCATGCCATATCTCATAAGGTGTGGAAGAAACTGATTTTGATGGAATCCTATTCAGAATATATAAAGCTGATTCTAATGCAAATCCCCAAAAGGAGATTGGCATATCAGTATAGCTCATCATACTACGTACCATATCCAATAGGGTACGATTTCTCCTTTCAGATACACCATTCAGCTGTGGCATTCCTAGAGGAGTCAGCTGAGAAACAATGCCATGCTCTCTCAAGTATTCATCAAATTCAGTACTCAAATATTCACCTCCACGATCTGATCGAAGAGCTTTAATACTTTTTCCTGTTTGATTTTCTACTTCAGATTTAAATTCCTAAAAACTTTTCAAAGGATTCATGTTTGTATTTCATCAAATACAAATACCCAAACCTTGATTTATCATCAGTAAAGGTAATAAAATAATGAAAGCCCCCTCTAGCCATTTCTTTAAACGGACCACATACATCACTATGTATTAGTTCCAAAATATTTTTAGCTCTTAGCCGATGTCCAACAAAGGGTGATCTAGTCATTTTGCCTTGAAGGCAAGATTCACAAGTTGGAGTAGGCTCAGAGCCAAATGAGGATAGAATCCCCATTTTCTCCAATTTTGCAATCCTATCTTCTGCAACATGACATAACCTTAAGTGCCAAATATATTTTGAACTTGAGTTGGTTTTCACGATGGCATTGCATTCTTTTAGATTACTATACTCTGGCCAATGGAAACACTTTCTTACTGACAATGGAAACACTTTCCTG